>NW_026562412.1:1127500-1145000 GCF_027474105.1 Poeciliopsis prolifica
AACTTGTATGAGCTGAGTACTTCAGACAGTATGTCTGCATGAACGTTTTGTATCTGTTGACTTGAAGCCTGGCTGCCTGCTATTACTGCACTACTGAGTAATTATGATGGAGAAACCACACTGCTCTGTACTACCAGAGCTTTCCAACTGCTGCTTCTCCACTAGTGGCTCCGTGAAACTGGGCTTCACGATGAAGCCCAGTTTCACTGTATGACTGAGATCTACATACTTGTATTTTTTTGTTGCTGGTTCCACATATCCTCTTCCCCGCCTCCAGTCTTTGTTGTGTTGTGTCAGAAACACCAGTCACACTGTGCTGCTGCTGTTCCCTGCCTCCCTTTAATCCATCTGTAGCAGCAAAAACTGACATTGTAAACTTGCTCCCAGCTGGCCTCCTACTTCCCGCCTTAATTACCTGATTCAGCCCCAGTGTGCAGTTCCCTCCCCACACACCTATCCCCATTTTTAACTTATTGCTTCATTTCACAAAACTCCATCATGTCTCCTGCTGGACAGCTCATATTTCCCTTTTATTTTCCCTTCACCATCATATAAACCCACCACGATGAGGATCAGGAATCTGAACGTCCTTTACCACTCCATGTTCAAATGATGGATTGGTCGGAGCGCTGGGAGATGTTCACAGCTTGGAAGTTTATAACCCAACCTTGCTTTAAACTTCTCTAATGTTCTTTCTGACCTTTCTGCTTGGTCCTTTAGGCTTCATCAAACCGGCTGAAGAATCTGAGGCCAGAAATTACAAATCGCTGTAAATGTTTTCCCCTGGATGTTTTACAAATATGTTCTTTGACTCATATTGCTAAATTGTATTGCTGAATATTTTGCAGACTCTTCTACCGCTTCCTGACAACCACTGCTCACTTTCTTGCAGAACAAGCTTCAGGAATGGATGAAAGCGGTAAAAAGCCCCAGCAACGACTTGCATTATTGCTTGAATTGAATCGGTACGCTTTACATCCACTTAAACTAAGAATCTCAGGGAATCAGTTGGACAATAGAAATAATTTTTCTCTCCACAGTTGTGGTCTTCACCAGTCTTGGAAAAAACAAACATGATTCCTGAATGTCTGAAACAGAGAACAGCGAAGGCCAGCACCAGTATTAGCTGGTGTCGGCTCATGAACCAACCTGCATGGTTCACCTTGCTGACAAGAAATGGAAACTAATGTCCTAAAATATACAGAATCCATTTTACAAAGGTAGCCAACTTAACATATAGCTGATGTTGACTATATAGCTTGCGTGAGGTGCAGGTAGAGAATATTTCTAGCTAGTTAGCTTTGATAGCATTGTAATGTAGTGATATTTCCACAGTTATGTTTTTGACTGGTCTTGAAATAAAATCCGGTCTTTAATTCCTGAAACAGAGACGAGACAGAGTCTTGAGCTTAAGACCGATCTGGAATAAAACACTAACGAGAAGCATGTACAAATTCAACAGAACTGGAATTTGGAACGATGTCGTAACACTTTGACACTTACTTAGGGTGATTTGTAGAATAAAATGTTCTTTAGTGATTTTTCTTTTACTCCCCTCTTAAATTTCATTGTTGGCCTCTCTTAAACCGCCACCATCTCCCTTTAATTGGGCGTCATTACTGAATCTTCACAAGAGTGTGATAGTCTGCGTCTCTGCACACCAGGTGCCACTGTGGTTGGTGACAGTTCTGTAATAATGAGGACTGAAGTTGCAGAAATGTGGTTTCTGAGAGTGTAGAGCTCGGCACACTCGAGGGTTTTGCTTCTGATCCATGAATACATTCATGTAAAAGAGAAAGTTGGCAGCAGGAAAGTTGGTTTTTACTTCCAAGAGGAATGTTACACAAGAAAAATCATCACAAGTTGACGACTCTGACCAGTTATGATGCAAAGATTGGTTTGTTATAGTCAAATGTATTATTCTTTAAATTAACTGATTTTACACAGTGATATAAGATGAAACACATCTAAGAAACAAGAAAAACTTTTAATTAAAATCATTTTTTAGGTCTGCCTAATGAAAACATTGTTCTTTCACCTTAGTGAGGAAAGTTTGTCATGAGTTTTCCTCTAAATCTTGTTTGGGAATCTTATGCCGATATGGCGTTCCCGATGATGTTCACATGGATCCAGGTGATTTCTGAAACCAGAACTAAAATATATAAACCCTGATTTGAGATAATCCCATCATGTCATTTGTAAAGAAAAGGAGGATTTATCTGAATGCTGGTTTTAGCAGAAAATGATCCTGTTTAAGAACAGATTAGGAATGACCTGCAAAGCAGAGAAACAGCTTCTGCTGCAATCAGAGCTCTCCATCAATGCTGGAGCTAGAAAACATATTTTGGATTTGTTTGAACTGCTCCTTTGAGGAGATGCACTGTAAAAGCTCTTCTTTCGTGCATTTCTTTCCACTTAAACATTTCAGATCTTACTGTTATGACCTTTTGGTGATATACTGTTACTTTTAACATCTGATTCTAACGAGACTTTCCAGAATATTTTCCCCAAAATTTTGTCTTGCAGCATCACACAGAAACAAATCCTTCTCTTTCCCCCCAGACATGTTTGTTGATTTGATGAAATTCATGCCAGATGATTTATACACTGTCAGAATTTCCCATGTCACCAGAGCAGATTTAAAAATCACTGCCTAAGTGCAGTCAAGTTCCTCAGAGTCCCGACAATGACCTCATTATTTGTGTTGAAACATCTAAAAGTTGCATCTCCGCTTCTTTAAGCACTGGAACTGGTTGAGATGCTCACCAGTGTTTTGCATGGTCGGCTTCATGATGGAGGGTTTTTCTCCATGATTACAGATAATGATGAGATGCACACCTTCTACTAATGGAACATTTGATTGTATTTTACCCGTGATGTTAATGAATGTTCATCTTCTTAGCTTATAAAACGTGTAAGTGAATCCTTATGATTGACGGCTGCAGACTATCGCAGTCTTCTTTCCTATAAAGGTTTACGATAAAACGAGTTTGGTTTGCCTCCTGTCTGTGCAGCCGACTGCGCAGCATCATGGTGAACAGCTTAACATCCTACAGATGGACTCGCATGGGGAGGAGGCAGATCATTTCTAGTTCCTGTCACATACTTCTATTAATTAATGTTTTGTTCCAGTTGAGCTGAATGACTCAGTTTTTAAAGCACAAAGTGTCATATTTATTTTATCACAACACTTTAGAAATAGCTTGATTTGAGCTCAGGTTATCTGATGAGAGTCTATAAATATCCTGGTGCTTCCTGAGACAGAGCTCAGGAAGTCTCTTCGTCTAACGTGGAACCGATAAAGCCCCGAGTCAGATCCCTGATAAAAGATAAGTACAAGATTGAGATAAGAAGTCGTGCTCCTCTAACCACAAAGGAGAAGCTGCTGATGAGGGTTAGAGAAGAGCTCAGGAACTCTGCTGACACGGAGCCTGGAGCTGCTCTGCTTTCTCGCCTCCTGGTTTGCATCAGCAGCAGGAACCTGACACAGCAGCTGATCTGAACCATGTTTTCACTCACTAACTTTACATGATATTTTAGCTCAACTAAAAAAAGCTTCTGCCACATGGCAGCGGTTCATTAAAACTGACTGACAGAGTAAAGGCAGTTACCCACATAGAGACAGGCAGCAGTGTTACCTGCTGTAACAGCAGGATGAGCTGCAGAGGAGTCAGCCAGCAGCCATGTCAACATCACATCCTAAAGTCTTTAACCCTGCAGGATGTCTCCAGCAGGTCTTGACAAATTTAATATTAATATGTCATCTACTGTTTCCTCTGTTTGAGAACAAAGTCATTAGATGCTTTTCTGACTCAATGAACCCCTTCTAACTGGGATTTCGTCACAACTGCGTACACGTCCGCAGAGAAATCTGCTTGAATGTGTGTTCAGACCAGGGATTGTGATCTGCTTCATTGACAAACTTCGTCCTTAGTTTCAATTTCTAGCCACTGTGTTTATGTCAAGATTTACTCCGGCTGCCTTCTGCGTCTGATGCAGAATTATGATGCATGTCTCACATCAGTGAAGTAAGTCATAAAACGCGTCAGACCACTAGGGGGAGTCGGCCAGTGAACCAGGCCTTCAGTAAAGTGTCTTTATTTAATGCGATGTCCAGAGGACGTCCAGCTGTGTTACATTTCATATGTTTTTGAGACATGCAGTCTTTTACAGTATCATTAAACATCAGGACACTTGCATTGGTAAAATCACATGCTCCAGCCCCCTCTAGTGGTTGGGAGGACTTCCGTTTTGTGGAACAGGTTTACACATTTGCAGTTTTTCCTCTCACTTCTCTTTTCTGTGGTTGGAACCAAACCACACCAAAGTGGAACCAGCAACTGTTTGTGGTTGCAGTATTTTTTGTTTTCAGAGTGTTTCTGTTGCATTTGTGTTTGAGTTTTCATCTTCTGTGTTTGGAGTGTTTTACCATTTGTTGTGTGTTTGCCACTGCAGTTTATACACCTTAAACAATGTGAACTGATATTTTGTAAAAATGTCTGATGATTTACAAACATAATCAAAAGAATAAGGAAGAATCTACAGAAACCAGTTTTCAAAAGCTTCATGCTGTGACACAGACAGAAAGGAAACATTTTTAATCGCAATTAACTGGAATAATCAAATTATAGCATCATCAAAGTCTAATATTAAAACTCTGCACAGAAGAAAGACCTCTGTTGGAACTCCATCGTAATGAATAATTATCACCAGATGCTCTGCTCTCACGTTGAGCTGATCCGCCCTCCCAAGATAGAAAGCTTGGAGAAACCAGGAGGATGTGAAGAGAGGCTGACATCCTTTCAGTAGAGCTGAGAAGAGATTGGCAGCATCTGTGTGAGGAGAGGTGAGAGACAGGAGGGAGGACAATAATTATATTCTTACCCTCCCCTCAGCTCTTTGGTAAATAAATGAGCATCAGTTACAGACGACGGCTTCCAGTTGCCCCACTGTTGAGGCGCTAATTAATTTCACTTTTTTTTCCCTCCTCGCTGCTTCGTTTCAGTCCAATAGTTGATGTTTTTTTATTCTGTCTCCCATTCATAATTCTGCAACATCCTGTGAGTCTGGAGAAGATGGAGAGATAACCTGGAGTTTAGTTGACATAAAGCGTGTTCTGGTCTGCTGCTGTTTGGTATTTTATTGAGTTCTTTGTAACATTAGTGTGTAGGAAGACAGCAATGGTGATGTCATCTTTTATATCATGAGCAGTAAAATGTTACAATACAATTTGACAAATAAATTGTAGAAAAAAAGCTCTGAGGATGTCAGAGTGAAAAATGAAAATTAAATAAAACTTGAAGTGAGTTATTGCGTAGATATTTCCCCCACATCCCATCAATATTTAGGATTTGCACCTCTGGCTGGGACTCTGCAGTTTTCCTCCATTTTTCCTGCTAAAATGTTCCAGTTCTTTCAGGTTGGTGGAGATTAATGTCAAAGCATCTGGGCTTTGACTAGGCCACCCCAGAACCTCCATCTCTGTGTAGCTTTAGCCGAATGCTTTGGGTTGTTGTCTTGTTGGAAAATAAACGTCTCTGAAACGGTCGTCTGCTGGTGAAGTCTTTGGTGAAGAACGATCAAAACTTTTCAGCAAGTTATTTCACGTTTGCTGATATTTAACAAGCTACAGGACATAGGAGACAGCTTTAGGACAATCATTTCTTAACATTGTTAATCTCTATGATGATTTAAAATGAGCTTTTCCGTCCTGTTGAAGTTAGTTTTTAAGTGTTTGTCTTATTATTGGTGTAGTAAGATACTTGTAGAAAAAAACAAAAGACAAACACTGAGTACATTGCAAAAACACAAAACGTCCGTGGCTCTGAGTCACCTGGAGAGGAAGGATCCTCCTATTTGGCTCCCAGCCTGGGATCCGGGCAGATGAAGCTGTCAGGATTAAATTCTGGGATTTCTTCGGTCTTTTTAATATTATCCAGTCAGATTTCTGAGGAACAATCTGGTCCAGAGTTTCAATTACTATTCAGTCAGTGACATTTTAGAACCATGATTCACTTCCTAATCAATTTCTGTCTTGATATTGCAGCAACTTTAATTCCACACATTTAGTGAGACACAAACGGAGGGAAAGTGCTGATATTTAACGTGCTAAAGGACAAACCAAACAGAAAAGTATCCATACATTTAACCGGTGCAGCAGGAGCTGCTGCCTCTAATGGATATCACTTTATCTCCCAGCTCTGTTTACCAGTTGAAGCTTCACTACGATTTGCTCTAATGGTTCAAGTTTCTGCAGCTGAAAGGAGCATATTGTTGCTATAGCAGCTGGGAAATGTGAAGGTTTAATTCGTCTGCAGTGTAAGAGACTTACTTTAGAAATAAGCCAATTAAATATGTACAGATTTAGTAAGTAAAGTTTATCTATAAAGTCTGCTTTAATCCCAGCATTCACATGTTTGGCGACGTGTGAATGCAAAGCGAACTCTGGTTCGGTTTGAATGGATATGTGAAAGCCAAGTGGACCGGGGACCGCTCCAAAAGCAGGAAGTGGTCTATTGTAATGCCCTACTTTCTGGTCTCCCTAAAAAACCTGCACAGCTGTAGCAGAACTGCTCGCTGCTGACCGGGACCAGAAGCCAGGCTCACTTCACACCTTTTCTAAAACCAATGCAGAGGCTCCCAGTACGTCTCCGGTTGATTGGACGATTCTCACACCGATGGTCCAGGATTATGTGGAACATCTGCCAGGGAACCTGAGAGCCGCAGAAAATGTTGGTGTCTTTCAGAGCAGCTCCAGACTTTCTTCTTACTGCATTTCCTGAATTTAATCATTTCTGCTTAGTCTGTGGAGTTGTGTGTTTCTCCATGTGGGGTCGGCGTGGGTAATTGTTATTTTTGTTGTTATTGATCTGTTCAGCACTTTGATCTGCGTTTACTATGAAGGGCGCTTTATAAATAAAATTGATTGATTGGCTGCAGCACAGGGCATTCTGGGTAATGTTAAGAATTAAAAAGAGGAATAACTTGATTTAGCTCGTTAATTAATTCTTTGTCCCGAATTCCTGTGTCTGTGTAAGTGTGCAGAGAGAAAAGAGCAATCATACGATGTCAGACTTCAGATATTCAGAGTTTTATCCAGAGAAAATCAATGCAAGAAGAATGTTACAATAAGCACCTCACCTAGATCATCAAAAGTCCAAGACATTACAAAACAGAGACAAAGAACTGAGTAAAAAAAAGACAGAAGATGCATCCTCCGGGAAACTCTCACTCAGCACAAAGAGATTCCAACTTCTGCTGTGAAACAAACCATTTTTTATAGACTGCATATTCTCCTCATTTAAATATATGCATTAGGAGGTGTGTTCTTTTCCTTTGTGTGGGCTGTCTCAATGTTAATTTTATTACCTCCTGCTAAAGAGCCCCAAAAGCAGATATACGGCAAACCCTTCTCGTATCAGCCGCTGTCCAGTTTGATATATGATTGCAGCTGCAGCGCTATCTCTGCCTCAAACTGTTTTCACAAGAAAGTCGTTTGTATTTTAACCAAGCTTGCACACAATGTAATGCTAAATAATGATTATAAGTTTGGATCTAATAAGTAACTAATTAAAAACATGCTTAAAGAAATATAGTTAATTCTAATATAGATAAAATTATTTATAAAAAGTTTTAAGATCCTAGTGAACTTTTGAACCATGCTCAGGAATTTGTTAATTGCCTGGCAGACAGGCTCCCCATCTAAAGAGATCCAAGGAGTCTAAGACTGCTTTCTGATTAGGAATTTCTGTAAGTTCTGAGAGTCACCAGCTGTCCCAGTTTGGATCTGTATCTAAGTTTATCTTAACCTAAAAGTTAACTTATGTACTATTGTGCTACTTTAAAATTATTATTCCAACAGTAACTACAACCCAAACAAACACAGTAGTCTGATGCCAGCAGGAGAAACGACAGCAAGAGGATCAACTGTTTTATTATTTTACTGATTGTAGAAAACTGGCTTTAATTGATGATTAACTTTAAATAAATCATTTTATTTCTGAGAAACAACAAATCAGATGCCAAAATGTAAGGATTGTTTACAAAACATGATCATACATTTCATATTTATTGGAGTTTCCTGTTGGAAACACAACGCAACACAACAACACAACCCAACAACGCAACGCAACACAACAACACAACAACACAACAACACAACGCAACACAACAACACAACCCAACAACGCAACGCAACAACACAACACAACAACACAACCCAACAACGCAACGCAACAACACAACAACACAACGCAACACAACAACACAACCCAACACAACAACGCAACACAACAACACAACACAACAACACAACAACACAACGCAACACAACACAACACAACAACACAACACAACCCAACACAACAACGCAACACAACAACACAACAACACAACAACACAACGCAACACAACACAACACAACAACACAACACAACCCAACAACGCAACGCAACAACACAACACAACAACACAACCCAACAACGCAACGCAACAACACAACAACACAACCCAACAACGCAACGCAACAACGCAACACAACAACACAACAACACAACGCAACACAACAACACAACCCAACAACGCAACGCAACAACACAACACAACAACACAACCCAACAACGCAACGCAACAACACAACACAACAACACAACCCAACAACGCAACGCAACAACACAACAACACAACGCAACACAACAACACAACCCAACACAACAACGCAACACACAACAACACACAACAACACAACAACACAACGCAACAACACAACACAACACAACAACACAACACACAACCCAACACAACAACGCAACACAACAACACAACACACAACACAACGCAACACAACACAACACAACACAACAACACAACACAACAACACACAACCCAACACAACAACGCAACACAACACAACACAACACAACAACACAACGCAACACAACACAACAACCCAACACAACAACGCAACACAACAAACAACAACACAACGCAACACAACACAACAACACAACACAACACAACCCAACACAACAACGCAACACAACAACACAACACAACACAACGCAACACAACACAACAACCCAACACAACAACGCAACACAACAACACAACACAACAACACAACGCAACACAACACAACAACACAACGCAACACAACACAACAACACAACCCAACAACGCAACCCAACACAACACAACAACACAACACAACAACACAACACAACACAACCCAACACAACAACGCAACACAACAACACAACACAACAACACAACGCAACACAACACAACAACCCAACACAACAACGCAACACAACAACACAACACAACAACACAACGCAACACAACACAACAACACAACACAACACAACCCAACACAACCCAACAACACAACGCAACACAACACAACCCAACACAACAACGCAACACAACACAACCCAACAACACAACCCAACAACACAACACAACAACACAACGCAACGCAACCCAACACAACAACGCAACACAACAACACAACGCAACAACACAACCCAACAACACAACCCAACAACGCAACCCAACACAACAACACAACACAACAACACAACGCAACACAACACACAATGCAACGCAACATGTGGATTCAGAATTTAGTCCCAGCTTTTTGTCTTGTGGTCAATAGCACTGAGATATAAATAAAATAATAATAATAAATAAAACTTCTAAGCTTTATTTTGTCGGTAAGGGAAATTATTTTAGATCCAAACCTCTGAAATGATTTTTCATGTTAGTTCATTAACAGATAGGCTTCTAGTTTTCAGATTGCTTTGAATTTTATTGAACAAACGGTTTCTTACCAACACGGTGTTTACAAAAGTTACTTGAACATAAAAAGGTATAATTAGCCAAGTTGAATAAATGAGATAAAAGCTGATTTAGGATCATCTCTATGGTTATCCTAATTACAGTCATAAAGTTTAATAGTTTGTATCCACTGGAGTTATGTAAGAATAAAAACAAAGATCAGTCCAAGGCCAGACTTTATAACACCCCTGATTTAGATTATATAAACAAATATATTAATATCTTGTTATTGGAGACATGTGTCATCACAGAGCATAATTAATGCTGGTATCTCTGCTGTAAATTAGCAATAATTTTCTAAATATTTAATAAACCTTTACAGCTAAATTTATCAAACTGTAATAAACTTTTTCTCTAATTACATTTCAAAGATTTGAGCTGCACTTTGGGGAATTTTATCAAAATATCACAAGTTGATCCGATATGAGCAGAACGTGGAGCTCTGGCTTGTGCCTCAGTTATTAAGCTGAGTAATTGGTGCCGAGCCACGTGTGTATTCCTGGTCACTGAACTCTGTGTCTGAAGAATGAACTTGTGCTGATTTATTGATCGCGCTGCAGAAGCAGCACGTGGTGGAGAGAGCTGGATCGAACAGGGAGCAACAATCAGAGCAGTGGGCTGGAACGGATTTCTGAAACCTGAATGTTTCTGCTTACAAACTGTAGTCAGGCTTATTTTCTGTCCTCCCAGTGGCTTCACGGGTTTTTTAAAGATGAATAAATTAGCTTCTGATGACAAATATTTGATAAGCAGCTCTGTGATGTTTTGAAAATTATGCATTCATGCAGCAGCTGACTGCAGATTCAGCGACTTTAATGGTATCGACACGGACAAGGCGATGTCAGATCACTTGATAAAGTGTTGAAATTCCACTTTTTTCTTGCCCTGGAGCAGGAAATCCTGTCACAATAGAGGCATAATTTTACCAGGAAGTCATAAAATTGAGAAAAAAAAAATCTTGGATAGATCTATCAAGATCCAGCTCAGCAAATCAGTAATTATTTCCTCTGAACAGACGGAATCGTTTCAAAGTCCCACTGCTGGTGAAAAGTTGATGCTAATGGTTTAAAAGATACATAATTTCACTATCTGTAGAACCAATACCAAGTATAACTTCACAATAGACTCAATGATCCTCATTTGGATTTATTGTTTCATGGAGGAATTCTTATAAATTTATTTGTCGTTACGTTTGACTTTCTCATATTTGGACTTCACTGTTTGTACGACTTTATTTCTGTATTATTCAGATTTTAATCTGGTAATACTATAACCTTATTTTCATTATTTCAATTTTATTTTGGTGTTATTAGGACTTTTTTCTGGTATTATTTCAGCTTTATTCTCTTTATTTTCATGTTATGATTTTTCATGTGGTATTCTAACCTAACATTTAGATTTTCTTCCTGTAAAATCACAGCCTGGTTGATAAGGAACAAGAACTGATAAGGGATGAATATTTTTCTTACATCTCTGCATTTCTGCACTGAAACTGTTTCTAAAGGTTCAAATTTAGTTCATTTCTATCCAACATTAAACACGTTTATATAAACTGATAGTTATGAACATGCTCAGCAGATGACTGCCTGAAACTCCTCCATGGAACTAATAAGTGAACTCAAGGTTAATCAGAAGTTGCATACGTTTCCAGAAGAGTTTTGAACTTTTCCTGAGACGACCTGGGAGGTTTTGATGCGACGTCTTGGTGCCTGTGAGTCCGGCGGCGGCTCCTCCCTCTGTGCTCGCTGTGCATCAGTATGTTTGATCACTGCTGCTTCAGCCTCATCCGTTCCTGACAGAAGTGTTGAAAGCGATCCGTGTCCTCACTTGTCTGTCATTTGATCCGTGTCTCCATGTGCTTAAAGGAAGACAAACAAGGCGTCATAAAATCCACACTTGGCCTTGGCAAAGTGCTGGAACGCCGCAGAGACTCGGCGCCGGCCAAGGGCTTCACAAGCAGACGCAGACGTGCAGCTGGCATTCAACGCATTTGGCCAACTTTCCTCTCATCCAGGCCTCTGACACTTTCACTGAGCAGTTTTTCCTCTGCTCATATTTCTTGGAATGATCATAAAACGGTCCTCCAGATCTACAAAATTCTTTTGACTGTTTTGTCCACATTAATATTGTGATTTATGGAAACATTTCATGCTGTTAAACACAACTGAATAAAAGGAACATTTTGTTACAGACATGTTTACAGTGTATTCAGAAAGTATTTAGTGCTAGCCTTCTTTCACGATGTGATGTTTCAGCTAACAGTATGTGGGAGCAGAAATAATGTATCTACTGTAATTTCCGGACTATAAAGCGCATCTGAGTATAAGCCGCACCCAGTACATTTTTAAAGGAAAAACCATTTTGTACATAAGCCCACCTGTCAATAAGCTGCATGTGCCTACATTGAAACATGAGATATTTACAAAGAAATAAAGAGTTTGCAAAGTTTTAATAATATACTTTAGCTTTTCTTTGTAAACAGTGCCTGTGACGTGGCAGTAACACAGCAGCAACACGGTAGCACAGCACTAACAAGACTGGTTAAAAAAACGTAAAAGTCACGGAGAGCCGTCTTCATCTTCCTCCTGTGCACTGAAACCATGGAAGTCTTCCTCCTGAGTGTCGGATTGAAATAGTGTCAGATATTCTTCGCCACACACTCTCAGTCTCTCTTTTGTTGATCTTTATCGGCCAGCTCGATTGCTTTTAACTTGAGAGCTGCACCATATGCATTTCTTCTTGCATTTTCCATGATGACGGTCTGTTCATGCCAATTTTATTCATGCACAAAGCGCAAAGTTGCATTAAACTTGCATCTTCCTTGACACATATATTCCACCTTATATTCTGCTCGAGCGCCCCTGGTGGCCGTTAGAAAAAATGCATAAATTAGCTGCATCATTGCATAAGCCGCAGGGTTGAAAGCTTGTGGCAAAAGTCGCGGCTTATAGTCTGGAAACTAAGGTAAATATCTTCCATTAGTGTTGTGTACTTGTATGTTGCCCTCTTTGGTTTGGTGCGTTGTGTTGACTTTAGTTGGTCTGTTGAAAATAGAGATTGCTATCGAGATAACAAAGGTCTGACAGGGAGGGAGAATCACGATAGAAACATTGAAGGTGAGACGAGTAGGAATCCCGGAGCGGAACTGAAGGGAGCCAGAATATCAGACACACTGGAACAAACAAGGACCATAACAAGACATCCGAGCAGAACCTGGCAGAAAAATCCAGAGGAACCTGAAATCTGAACACCTGCACATCATGATGGATATTGTGTTTGAGTGCTGCAGAGCAAACATCCATACAAACAAGGCAACAGCACTGAGGTAAATGATAGAAGCTATGTTGATACCTGAAATGATGTTTAATATTCAGAAATTAGTCAATCTAAACAGAGGATGATGAGTTTAAACTCCTTAGGGTACAGAATATTAAAGATTAATGTGCAGCCCACCATCTGCTCTGCACTGCAGTTGGTAGCATTGTTGCCTCACAGCAAAAGTCTTAGGTTTGAATCCCAACCTGGTCGTTTTGTGTGAAGTTCAGCCAGAGCCCAAAACGAGACGCAGAGCTGCTCTTTGAGTCGTCTTTCGGTGTGCGTGTGTGCATGGTCGCTTGTTCTGTTAGTCCCTGTTTTCCTGCGATGGACTGGCAACCAGGCCCAGGGGTTTTCAGTTTCAGACAAACTTATATACTTATTTCATGGCCCCAGTGTAGCTCCATACAGCCCACCTGAATCCAAATGGCCTCTTCCAGTTTTGGGTTAGGGTTAAGGTCAGAAACCTAACCCTAGGTTAGGTTAGAAAGATAGATTGTTTCTAACTGTTATTGTGCCAACTTTGTTAATCTTTAAACTTTGATGTTCCTACTTATTGCTCAGTTTGAGGTTATTTATATAACAAAATTGGTTAATCATTTAGTAGGTGATAAATGTGCCAACTGTCTGCCTTTATCGGAAGAGCAGCTGCTGTTCAGGCTGTTTCAGATCAACTAACTCAGGGAACTGAGCAGGAAAGGGTTCATAATGCCTGGGCTCTCCAGCCTGGGGGAAGTCTTTAGGTTCGAACACTTTGTTTTCTCAGACATGGGGGAGAGATAACTGCCTCCTGCAGCCGTGGAGAGGTAGACGAGTTTTTGAGATGGAGAGAAATCAGATGGCCGGGACATGAGGCTTCATCGTGTGTGGCCCAGATGGCTGTTTTACAGATATATTTAACACCCACATGACAACACACTCCTAACAAAGGGTGAGGGCGAGTGAAGCCATTTATTTCTGTTACCAATAACCAGTCTCAACACACACCAACGCACAGACATCAGGCCACCCTCAGGTGATTTATAGCTTTATTGTTCGTGTGTGTGTGTCTGTGTGTGTGATGAAGTGTTTGCAGAGAGGGGACAGGTAATTGAAATAAAGGCCCTCTCTCTTCTTACCTTCCTGAAGCTATCTGGCTTTCTGCTGTTCTGGTAACAATGGGGGGATGAAAAAGCTTTCAAGATGAGCCGCCGCCGCCTCTGGGCTCTGACAACTGACATTTAGAGCAAGAGTTACAGGACGGAGAAACCCCCTGTCCTCAAATTTATAGTTTTAGCCTACAATATAATAACACTATATCTTACATCTTCTTTGTACCCATACTAAAGATTCATCCAAAATATCAATTCCAAGTCGCATCGATAACTTGGCTTGAGATTCCCTCTTGAAATTTTATTGTGTTAACATTAAGTATCAAAAGGTGGATATAATGAAAATGTACTTTTTTGAGCCTTATTTTATGTTAGTCCTGTTTTGATTCTTGCATGTTTGATGAATCTTTCATTCTCCCATGGCAACCATGCTGGATGCAGAAGCACTTATTTTGGCTACTCCAGACTAGCGGCAGCAGTAAACCTTGTTAGCAATAAGATTTTCAGAGGTTTCTTCACCAAGGTTGAGCTTCTGTGGTTTTTATCATCAAAGGACATTTTTAGATAAATTGGATTCCAAAGGAAGAGAAAAAATGCCTCTGAAGTCGGAGTAGGAATGGTTTACGCAAAATAGCTTTTTCTAAATGTGTTATTTCTTAAAACTACAGAAAGATGAACCGCTGACTCAGACGATCTGGCAGGGAATGAGTGAAACAAAAAAGAGCTTTTAAGCAGAATAAAAGCCAGACTCCATGACAGCTTTAGTTTAGTTTGACCATTTGAAATATTTTATAAAAGAGACATTTTCAAGAGAGAGAAACTTTCCCCCCTGCAGTTAGAACGCCGTTGAGTTTGTGGTACCAGTTCCAGATCTGCGTTGAGACTTAAAAGGCAAATAAAATGAATACTAACCGTAACTTAGTGAATTCCAACATAACCAGTAATGTTTTGGTTCCTTCGTGACTCATTCACTCACAGTCTCATTCAACACCTTCCCTGGCTCAAAGAAGCAGCAATTAGTGATTTTACAGACCACCACATTAATTAGAATGGAGACAAAGACGCAAACAAAACACACTGATGCCCTCGCATTGCATTAAAATGATGAAGCAACACACAGATACACACCACACACACGCCCACACACACACACACACACACACACACACACACACACACACACACACACACACACACACACACACACACAGAGGACGAACAGATGCAGCCTGGAGGAAAGGAAACGCTGCAGAATGGATCAGGAGGGACGGTAGAGGAGGTGAGAGCCACACCAGGAGCAGGAAGCCACCAAGCTCAGCCGCACTAATGAGGGTCGCATTAATTGAAAACAAGTAATTATTCAGCCTTACTGCTAAATGATCTGATTCCAGTTTTTATGTCTGTCATGATATTAGCTTTAGCCACACAAAAGAACATCTTGACCTGCAGCTAGATTTTCTTAACATCTGGCCCAGTAAAATTAAACCTTATTTTTAATGCTATAATTCATTCATAGCAAATGGATGAAGTAATTCTTAATTCATTTGCTATCCAGACTTTAAAGAAGCAGAAATGTGTAACAGGAGCAGGCTGCTGCAGAGAAGCGGTGGGAACTTTCTGGGAAGCCTTTGAGAGCTTAGCTGTTGGGCTCGGTTCTGTGATCTCGATGAGTCGGTGAGACGTCCCAGCTCAGCATGAAGCCCAGCCTCACTTCTCCCTTCTGCATAAACCTCCCATGGTTCAGTAAGGGGCCACATCTGTAAGGTTAAAATAAATGCACATTCTGTTCCTTCATTTTAACTTTAATTGTGACATATCACTTTTGAGAGCTGGTTATTGTGTTCCTTTTGTCTGAGCCAGGCCCGAATACTGAGGAGGATTTAATTGGCCACCAGTGTGACAAAAATAACTGACTTCAAGAGTTTCAGAAGAACTGATTTCTTTCCTCCACACAAAATCCTGAGAGAGTCACTAATGATTCATATTGCACTTTGTCAAAGTTTTAGAAACTTTGCTCCGACAGTGTGATAGCTTTATGCCATAATTCATTTCATACTGGAGGAATGTGAGCCTGTTCAGAACAGCAGCATTGAGAGACGTTGATGCTAACAAGCAGTTCAGTGTAGATCCATTAAAATGTAGATATATCAGGGATCCTGCTTCAGTGTTTGACATGAATGTTGAAAACAGTCTAATGTTGCAGTTATCACAGATGCATATCCCACTTATTCTTTCATATAGTTACTTCAGTAACTTATCTAACTCATTGTTTTGTACAGTGATGTCATTTTATGTAGACTTGGCAACCATACATGTAAAGTAAAATGTCATCAGTCCTTGCAGTGTTTGATCATATTCCCGAATCTTCTTTGGATCAGAGTATCACCTGAGTAGGAAACAGTTTGTCAGGTAGTGGTCAGGTAGTGATCAGGTAGTGATCAGGTAGTGGTCAGGTAGTGGTCAGGTAGTGATCAGGTAGTGGTCAGGTGACTACGGTGATTGGTCCTCCCCGCTGTTCCTCCATGTCAGGAGCTCTACTACTGACAAAACCTCCAATGCAAACATTTTGTCCTTCTTCTCTGACTGGTAGTTTTTATCTGACCTTTCTAGCATTTCGTAGCGTTTCTTAGAGAAAAGTATTATTCTGTGATGCTTCAGTGCTGTACTCTGTTTCCCCACCAAATGTAAACAGAGGAATGTTTGTTTTAGTTTATCTACATTGAAAATGGAGAGATACCAGCTGTAGGTTTGGTGCTCTTTTGGAAACCATGAATGATCAGGCAGATTAATAAAATGCTGTGTTGATGCTTTGAACTGAATCTGAAAATAAGTAAAAAAAAAAGTGGTTCACAGAGAAGCCTTGTGCTAAAGAGGTTCCATGTTAATTGAAGCTGCTAATTAATCAGCGTGGCAGCTAAGAAATCCAATTTGCTCTGTCATAACATTAGCTTCTCAAGCTCTCTCTCTCTCTCACACACACACACGCACACACACACACACACACACACACACACACACACACACACACACACACACACACAGACACACACACACACACACACACACACACACAAACACACAATGGTTTCTAAACCCTGCTGGTAGAAATTCATTAAGAGCTCAGGGTTATTCTGTCCTGCTGGTTTTAGATGTTTTACCAATTAGAAGTTATGAAAATATTTCTATTTGCTAAATGGCAGAATAATCAATGTTTTAAAATTCTAACTTTAAAGGTTTACACACGCGCACACTGTTTT
>NW_026562412.1:1150000-1190000 GCF_027474105.1 Poeciliopsis prolifica
AAACCAGATTCACTCAGTGATGGAAACCAGATTCACTCAGTGATGGAAACCAGATTCACTCAGTGATGGAAACCAGATTCACTCTCTGATGGAAACCAGATTCACTCAGTGATGGAAACCAGATTCACTCTCTGATGGAAACCAGATTCACTCACTGATGGAAACCAGATTCACTCAGTGATGGAAACCAGATTCACTCTCTGATGGAAACCAGATTCACTCACTGATGGAAACCAGATTCACTCTCTGATGGAAACCAGATTCACTCAGTGATGGAAACCAGATTCACTCAGTGATGGAAACCAGATTCACTCTCTGATGGAAACCAGATTCACTCAGTGATGGAAACCATTCACTCTCTGATGGAAACCAGATTCACTCACTGATGGAAACCAGATTCACTCTCTGATGGAAACCAGATTCACTCAGTGATGGAAACCAGATTCACTCAGTGATGGAAACCAGATTCACTCTCTGATGGAAACCAGATTCACTCAGTGATGGAAACCAGATTCACTCTCTGATGGAAACCAGATTCACTCTCTGATGGAAACCAGATTCACTCAGTGATGGAAACCAGATTCACTCAGTGATGGAAACCAGATTCACTCAGTGATGGAAACCAGATTCACTCTCTGATGGAAACCAGATTCACTCTCTGATGGAAACCAGATTCACTCTCTGATGGAAACCAGATTCACTCTCTGATGGAAACCAGATTCACTCAGTGATGGAAACCAGATTCACTCAGTGATGGAAACCAGATTCACTCAGTGATGTAAACCAGATTCACTCTCTGATGGAAACCAGATTCACTCTCTGATGGAAACCAGATTCACTCAGTGATGGGAACCAGATTCACTCTCTGATGGAAACCAGATTCACTCTCTGATGGAAACCAGATTCACTCAGTGATGGAAACCAGATTCACTCAGTGATGGAAACCAGATTCACTCTCTGATGGAAACCAGATTCACTCTCTGATGGAAACCAGATTCACTCAGTGATGGAAACCAGATTCACTCAGTGATGGAAACCAGATTCACTCAGTGATGTAAACCAGATTCACTCAGTGATGGAAACCAGATTCACTCAGTGATGTAAACCAGATTCACTCAGTGATGGAAACCAGATTCACTCAGTGATGGAAACCAGATTCACTCAGTGATGGAAACCAGATTCACTCAGTGATGTAAACCAGATTCACTCAGTGATGGAAACCAGATTCACTCAGTGATGGAAACCAGATTCACTCAGTGATGGAAACCAGATTCACTCAGTGATGTAAACCAGATTCACTCTCTGATGGAAACCAGATTCACTCTCTGATGGAAACCAGATTCACTCAGTGATGGAAACCAGATTCACTCAGTGATGGAAACCAGATTCACTCAGTGATGGAAACCAGATTCACTCTCTGATGGAAACCAGATTCACTCTCTGATGGAAACCAGATTCACTCAGTGATGGAAACCAGTTTCACTCTCTGATGGAAACCAGATTCACTCAGTGATGGAAACCAGATTCACTCAGTGATGGAAACCAGTTTCACTCTCTGATGGAAACCAGTTTCACTCTCTGATGGAAACCAGATTCACTCAGTGATGGAAACCAGATTCACTCAGTGATGGGAACCAGATTCACTCAGTGATGGAAACCAGATTCACTCAGTGATGGAAACCAGTTTCACTCTCTGATGGAAACCAGTTTCACTCTCTGATGGAAACCAGATTCACTCAGTGATGGAAACCAGATTCACTCACTGGAAACCAGATTCACTCTCTGATGGAAACCAGATTCACTCAGTGATGGAAACCAGATTCACTCAGTGATGGAAACCAGATTCAGTCAGTGATGGAAACCAGATTCACTCTCTGATGGAAACCAGATTCACTCTCTGATGGAAACCAGATTCACTCTCTGATGGAAACCAGATTCACTCAGTGATGGAAACCAGATTCACTCAATGATGGAAACCAGATTCACTCAGTGATGGAAACCAGATTCACTCTCTGATGGAAACCAGATTCACTCTCTGATGGAAACCAGATTCACTCAGTGATGGAAACCAGATTCACTCTCTGATGGAAACCAGATTCACTCTCTGATGGAAACCAGATTCCGCTGGTTGGCGTGACGCTGGTTGAAGCGATGCCTGTTGGTGCGACGCCGGTTGGCGCGACGCCGGTTGACGCGACTCTGGTTGGCGCGACGCTGGTTGAAGTGACGCTGGTTGAAGTGACGCTGGTTGAAGCGACGCTGGTTGAAGCGACGCTGGTTGAGGCGACGCTGGTTGGCGCGACGCCGGTTGAGGCGACGCTGGTTGAAGCGACGCTGGTTGAAGCGACGCTGGTTGAGGCGACGCTGGTTGGCGCGACGCCGGTTGAGGCGACGCTGGTTGAAGCGACGCTGGTTGAAGCGACGCTGGTTGAGGCGACGCTGGTTGGCGCGACGCCGGTTGAGGCGATGCTGGTTGAAGCGACGCCTGTTGGCGCGATGCCGGTTGAGGCGACGCCGGTTGAAGCGACGCTGGTTGAGGCGACGCTGGTTGAGGCGACGCTGGTTGAAGCGACGCCGGTTGAGGCGACGCTGGTTGAGGCGACGCCTGTTGGCGCGACGCCGGTTGACGCGACGACGGTTGGCGCGATGCCGGTTGAGGCGACTCTGGTTGGCGTGACGCTGGTTGAAGCGACGCCGGTTGGCGCGACGCGGGTTGGCGCGACGCGGGTTGGCGCGACTCTGGTTGCCTCAACCAGCTGTGCTGGTTGAGGCGACGCTGGTTAACGCGACGCCTCCCATGAAGTGGGGATAACAGACGGATGTGAGGCAGGATGGTCGGCGCGATGGTCTACGTAAAGAAACGATGACATACAGAAAGAACAACTTCGTGTATCGGCTTCCATTTCGCTGTGATGTTTTATAAAACACATCAGTTTCATTGCTAGAACTTTAAACTGTTAAAAATTCAAGTTTGTTGTTGAAGAGCACAGAAATATGATGGATAAAAGTGATTCTAATGGAAACGTGGTATCAGTCCACTGAAAACTAACCTGACATGCAGACTAGTGGTGATGCTTTAACCCTTAACTAAAAAGTTTGACTAACAAACTGAGACATTTTCACCCAGTTTGGTTGAGAACTGTTTAGACACAAGCTGCCGTTTAATGCTCTCTTTCTATTCAGTCTGCAGAGGAGCAGAAAAGAGCCACTTAACACTAATCCTCAGCAAAGAGAGCTTTTGTTTGCAAGCAGAGGGAGGATTTAACAAACAGACTGAAGGAAACAGATACTATGGATGTCACTGTTAGTAACTCAGTAAAACATGATGATAATGTTTAATATTCCTGATTTTAGCCGATTGTGGAGCAAAACATTTTATGCATTTATGATGTTTGTTCTTTTTGACTTTACAAAATATTACGTTTACTTTGTTTAACTCATAACTACATTTTCTTAGCCAATCATGGAAACGATTGAAAAGTTTGACAACATTTCTGTGTTTGGTTAATGTAGTAATAAGCTCCATATAAGCAGCAATATTTCTGAGCTACAATAGGATCAGGAAAAATGACTGTTTCCATTTAAATAAGGAAGGAGGTCAAAGTGAGCATTTGTTTTCCTGAGCCTGGGAGCTGCAGATAATGTCTGACAGTGATGGAGTGACTGTGCCTACTGGTCTAACAAAGCTGCATTAGACGGAGGTAGAGATGACAGAAAATGATGGATAGCTCAGAGGACAGAGGAGCGACATGGAGGGGATCTGAAGATGGAGATGCAGAATTCAGGTGACAGATAACTGGAGCAGCTTCCTGTCGCTTTTCCTGATACGACTCTCGCATGTTTCTGTCTCTTTCTGTCTTGAAATCATCACACAGTCCTGCCATTCAAGGCCGAGCAGCATCGTGTCCGTCTGACTGGCTGCAGCATCATGACCATCCGACTGGCTGCAGCATCATGTCCCTCCTAGTGGCTGCAGCATCATGTCCGTCCGACTGGCTGCAGCATCATGTCCGTCCTACTGGCTGCAGCATCATGTCCGTCTTTCCGTCCGAGTGGCTGCAGTATCATGTCCGTTCTAGTGGCTGCAGCATCATGTCCGTCCTAGTGGCTGCAGCATCATGACCATCCGACTGGCTGCAGCATCATGTCCGTCTGACTGGCTGCATCATGTCAGTCCTACTGGCTGCAGCATCATGTCCGTCTTTCCGTCCTAGTGGCTGCAGCATCATGTCCGTCCTAGTGGCTGCAGCATCATGTATGTCCGACTGGCAGCAGTATCATGACCATCCGACTGGCTGCAGCATCATGTCTGTCCTACTGGCTGCAGCATCATGACCATCCGACTGGCTGCAGCATCATGTCTGTCCTACTGGCTGCAGCATCATGTCCATCTTTCCGTCCTAGCGGCTGCAGCATCATGACCATCGGACTGGCTGCAGCATCATGTCCATCGGACTGGCTGCAGTATCATGACCATCCGACTGGCTGCAGCATCATGTCTGTCCTACTGGCTGCAGCATCATGCCCGTCTTTCTGTCCTAGTGGCTGCAGCATCATGTCCGTCCTAGTGGCTGCAGCATCATGTCCGTCCGACTGGCTGCAGCATCATGACCATCCGACTGGCTGCAGCATCATGTCCGTCTGACTGGTTGCAGCATCATGTCAGTCCTACTGGCTGCAGCATCATGACCATCCGACTGGCTGCAGCATCATGTCCCTCCTAGTGGCTGCAGCATCATGTCCGTCCGACTGGCTGCAGCATCATGTCCGTCTGACTGGCTGCAGCATCATGTCCGTCCGACTGGCTGCAGCATCGTGTCCGTCTGACTGGCTGCAGCATCATGACCATCCGACTGGCTGCAGCATCATGTCCCTCCTAGTGGCTGCAGCATCATGTCCGTCCGACTGGCTGCAGCATCATGACCATCCGACTGGCTGCATCATGTCCATCCGACTGGCTGCAGCATCATGTCCCTCCTAGTGGCTGCAGCATCATGTCCGTCTGACTGGCTGCAGCATCATGTCCGTCCTAGTGGCTGCAGTCAGTCAACACAGCAACAGAGGAAACAAAGAGAAACTGTTTTCACAGAATCTTAATACTCAAACCTTGTTGCTAAAAGTTCAATGTTCTTTAGGATGCCATTCGTAAAGTTAACAGAAATTATTTGGGATAAGAGAAAAATATATTTGGACTCATTTTCACCATGTTCCATTATAAATGTCATTTTCAAACTAATAAATCAGCAAGACGGATATTTATCTCCAAACTGAATATTCAGTTTTCAGGCTATTTCCTGACTGCTTATTCATCTCTGAACTATCCAGACATGTAGTTTATAAACTGGGTGTTTATGTAGTTAATAAACTGTTTCCCCTCATTGGAAAGCACAAATGTCTCAATGCCAGTCGGTTTTTGAACATCCTTGGGGTTCATGATGGTTGGGCATTTTCTCCTTGCTGTTTGATTGCATAATAATAAATAAATGAACATTAATCGTGAAAAGTCGATGGGTAGTTGATGGTTGCTGTCCGTTGGTGCGTTTTAAGAAAGATCAGTGAAATAGCAGTGATGAACTGATGAGTTCAGATGCCTGCTGGTGAAAAGTCTATGTAATAATTCTAATGAAGAATCTGGCGGTTCATGCAGCTGCACCAAACCTGAAGGTCGGTTCAGTTACATTGGCTGAGACTTCAGGGTGGTTCATATCGGAAATAAACATTTGTTGTCATGTGACTGCTGAGACATGAGGGTCTCATCATCGTAAAGGCAAAATTAAATAGCAAAACATAGCATGAAGTTGAGTCTGGCTTTGTTCCTGGTGAATATTACTGATTGAGGTACTCACTGCATTTCGTTTCTGTCTTTTCTAATATCAAAGACAAAAGGAGAAAACCTGAACTGAATCTGCTTTAGGGCTTAGAAAAACTATTTTGTTTCCCTGCATGTGTTTTTCCTTCCAGAGGAAATTCATTTTTACCATCAAAGGAGCTACCCAACCGGTGAGATAGAAGGCAAAGAGAAGCTTTTTTCCTCTGCATGTTGACAGCAGTGACAATATTCAGGCTTCCTCTGGCTGATGAGATAAATTCCCACACAGCCAGGTTGGACATTTTGTGAAGTGGTGCTTGAAATAAACAAGGTAGAACATCTGCTTGGTGGTAAACAGGCAACAGGCCTGCTGCTCGCACTTCAAAGTGACAAGATATCAGGTACACGGCCTAAACAAAGTTAATAACCGCTCTGTCTGTGGAGCGCTGGATGAATCCATCCAGGCCATCTACATCCAGAAACTCCTCTTTCCAGGAACACAGGGAATCTAACTCCAGTTCAGATTTGTGATATTTCCACTCACACTAATTCACTGTACCATTTTCATGACTGGTGCCAAATTGTTCATAGACCAAACTGCTATTATGCATCCCAGCAGAACCTGTGACTGCTGTACTTTACAGAAACCAAACTTCATGCAAACCAAACTTCATGCAAACCAAACTTCATACAATGTAATGGCAGCAGAAACATTAATGCAGGTTATGTGTCACACAGCAGACTGAAGAAACTCAGGAAACTGTGGTTGGATGGAACACAAAAACAAAATCACGATTTGATCCTCGTCCTCTAACAAAGCCTTTGAGTCGAGTTGTACCTCCGGATTCTGACGAGTATTAGAAGGTCCGCTATATTGACGCATTTTAAAGTATTGAAATGAACCTTTCTGGGTTGCTAGCTTTTGACTAAGCAGATGGGAGTGAAAAAGTGACTGGGGAGAGAAAGAGAGTAAGAAACTGTTCAAATGTCAAGTGAAATGGCAGAAGAGAGGCTCAGAGATGAATGAGGCCAGTGAACCTTCACTGCTGACAGAAAGAAGAGCTTCAGTCAAGAAGACAGAGAGGTGAGGACTTCCTTCCCACATCTTCAGGAAGTGCAATCTAGTGAAAAACTTTCCTCATGTAAAAATAAAATGAAAGGTGGAGGGAGCAACTGAAGCACTTCTAGAAAATCCACAGTTGAGTTAAAGTTAAAGGCTGGGAGCATGAAAGGACTGAAAACTGTTTATTCACGACTTTCACAGTCAGCAAAGGAATCATCCTGAGATCAACTGATAACAATTTAAACACGCAGGAGGATTTGTTATCTTTGAACAAACTGGTGAATCTTAACATTGTGTAGATCAGACACTCAGGCTGCGAAGCATCAAGCTTTGCAGCCTGAAGACATGAAGCAGCAGCACCAGGCCAGCTGAAGTGGGTGTGGTTCGGGTGGGCGTGGTTCAGGTGGGTGTGGTTCAGGTGGGCGTGGCTCAGGTGGGCGTGGTTCAGTCATTCAAAAGGAAACGTTTAAAAGCTCCCACTCCTTTCCACATTACTACATTTCTGAAAGCTTTAGCGTTCTGCCAGGAGAACAAGCTCCAGTTGTTGCTCTGACTGAGAGTTTAGACCTGCAGGTGTCGGAGGATTCGAGTTTTTACTCCCTTACTTGGTGGTGAGACTTGATCCGCCTTCAAAGCTTCAGTCCTTTCACAGAATGAGTGGAAAATGTGAAAAGGCATCTGAACTCTGCCGTCATCCATCCCAGCCCTGATTATTCACATGAATCCACCGCGTTTGCCTAGTTTGATTGGGGAGGTGTGAATGAGTAATTGAACGAATTGACTACAGTGCAAAGCATTCTGGGTAAATACGTGGAGTAATGACTCATGATCTTTAGTCAAAGATAAGAGGAATCCTTGTCTTTGGCTAAACTCTGACGCCTCCATCTTGTTTCATCTGGTGAAGCAGGAAGTTGCTCTCAGTGTCTTCAGAGGTTTTAGTGTCATTTCCTTCAGTGGTTCTTGGTGCAGCGCCCCCACAGGCCAGGAGGGGAACAGGACGGTCTGACTCAGCAGATGTTCTGGTTCCAGTAGAACCGGGTCGACCGGACTAACAGGAGTCAAAACTCCTTAAATGAATGTAAAACTAGAGAATCACAGAAATAGTTTTTATTTAAAATGTGTCGCACGACTTCATCTGAATGAAATGCAGTTGTTCAAATGCAAAAATTTTTTTGTGATTTTTCTTTTCTGTTGAATATTTTTGCAGCTGAGGAAACAGTCTTTGTGTTTTCAGTCCATTTGTTGGTTTCTAAAAGCTGAATTCACCAGCAGACAGATTCTTTGTCCTCTGTGTCTATATTTCAAACACCGTGTTCTGACTGCTGCTCAGCTTCAGCCTCCGTGTTCGGATTCAGGGAGTCGTGCTTGAAGATGTGAGCTGAATGTTAAATCTGGTCTGAAACTCTGTGGAGCCTCAGCTCTGCAATATAAACACAAGGACCAAAGTCTGAGTTGTTGAAGATGAAATGTTTGATCCATCAAGTCTCCAAGCACCTTCCCCTCTGTCTCTGATTTCACTTCATCTCATCTGCAGTTTTTAAAAACATTACAGCTCATAAATCCCGTTATGCATACACCGGTTTACTGGCTTAGTGAGAACACACATTCATAGTCAGACGCTGCTGCCAATAACAGGAGAGCGTCGATCAAACTTATAGATTCATGTAGAAACTCTTCCTACGGGGCTGTAAATCGATGACACACACTTACCACTCTCACAGTTAAAACTGTGACAGCCCAGATCATCAGATCCCTGTTCATCATGCAGCAGAGCAGGATGGACACCAAACAGCATTAGTTACGTCGGCTGTGAATCATCCTGAAAGGAAATGCGGCTCTGCTTGTCGAGGTGACGGAGACGATGAAAAACAGCTGCAGCAGTGGGGAAAGAGCCGGCGCTGTTTCCTTTTCTGTTTATCTGGATCCAATAAGGTTGAATTGAACAAGCAGAGCTTCCTTCAGACATCCTGGATCTGCAGATCCTGTGGGATCATCCAGCCAACAGAGGGACACGCAGCAGTTCTGGAAGGATTTAAACCATTTCTGGATTTGATCTGTTTCTACTTCAGTTTAGATCTTCAGACAAAATCTATTTTAAAGCAGAAAACCCAGTTTAGACGGTTTAACATTGTCGATTAATCATTGCTTAGATTTTGGTTTTGCTGCTTCAGCTTTTGTCCTGACAGTTGAAACGTTTTGATTCTCATGTAGCGTATAAAACAATTCATACAGCTCTCCCTAATCTTACAGCACAAACATAATCAGCTGCTGAACCAAAGTTCCCATTTCTCTGCTCAAAGTGATCAGCTGATGTCATCCTGATGAAATACTGATGGCTCTACAAGAAGCAGATCATCGTCTTCGTCTCCTCCAGAGGAAAGTGTGCAGCCATTTTCCTCTGAAGATAAAAATGTTATTCATTTAGATAAATGCAAAGAATTTCACTTAGATAAATTTCATTTACATTCAGTGAGGAGCTGCTCTGCTTCTGCATGCAGCCAATAATCAATAAGATCGATCATTTAACTTCAAACAAAAACCATTTAATGATTCCATTACTGGATTTAATCAAATGTAACTGTTTTAGCAAATTAAGAGATGAAGAACAGAAATAAAAACCAATGTCTGAGTCTCACTGTGATTCCAAACTGAGCTGCATTTTGTTTCTGGAAAACCTGAAGGTCTGAAAGCTCAGCAAGTTCTGGAGTGCAGAACTGGACTCATGTCTCACTCAGCGCTTCTTCACCATTGTGCCTCAACGCGCCTTGCAGGCATTAAACGCTCTGCTGGGACTGAAGCAGCACCGGGCTGAAGGTTCTGCTCTCACGTCCCAGTCGGGTCCGGCTGCCTCTGCATCCATCGACACTTTTGGTCGGCTTTTGACAGACCACAGTTTGTTTAAGGACAAAAAGATACTTTTTCTTTGTTTTGGTTCATGATCTACCAGTCAGTTAAAACAAGACGTTCATTTATTTCGGTAAAAGTCAGCGGACCGTTTTCCAGTCATTTGGGTTTTTTGGCTGACATTTAGTCCAAACGTCTCACCAGTTGGTGGTGATAATGCAGCCGTTAAACCAGAACCAAGCACAGCGGAACAGCAACAGGGTCAGCCACACCTCACCGAGGTGTGAATTTCATCTCAGAAGCTGAATGGATCTGAGTTCTCTGAGAATACGGATCCAACGGGTTTGGGCTGTGGTGGAACACGAGGTTCTCAGGATGGATGCCTTCACATCCAGATGGACCCAAATCTTTCTGCACCGCTCAGTCCTGGGGGCTCAAAGCGGGTCAGCCTGGTCGTTCAACCGGCACCTCTCCGTCAGTCTGCCTCCCTCCATCATTCTCTCACTCCTTCCTAATGTTTCAACTCTATCGCTCCTCTTTTCACCTCCTCAGTCATCCTCCTGATCTCCTTCTCCTCCCTCCCTTCATCTCTCCGTTTCTCTCTGCATTGCAGTATCTGTGTCAGCCGTGGACAGAACTGGCTGTAGGTGTGTGTGTGTTTCTAACACCTGTGTGTGTGTAGATGTGTGTGTGTGTGCATGTGTGTGTAGATGTGTGTATGTGTGTGTGTGTGTGTGTGTAGATGTGTGTGTGTGTGTGTGTGTGTGTGTGTGTGTGTGTGTGTAGGGGTGTGTGTGTGTGTGTGTAGATGTGCGTGTGTGTGCGTTTGTGTGTGTGTGTGCGTGTGTGTGAGATGTGTGTGTGTGTGTGTGTGTGTAGATGTGTGTATGTGTGTGTGTAGATGTGTGTGTGTAGGGGTGTGTGTGTGTGTGTGTGTGTGTGTAGATGTGCGTGTGTGTGTGCGTTTGTGTGTGTGTGCGTGTGTGTGTAGATGTGTGTAGATGTGCGTGTGTGTGTGCGTTTGTGTGTGTGTGCGTGTGTGTGTAGATGTGTGTAGAGGTGTGTGTGTGTGTGTGTGTGTGTGTGTGTGTGTGTGTGTGTGTGTGTGCGTGTGTGTGTGTGTAGATGTGCGTGTGTGTGTGTGTGTGTGTGTGTGTGTGTGTGTGTGTGTGTGTGCGTGTGTGTGTAGATGTGTGTAGATGTGCGTGTGTGTGTGTGTGTGTGTGTGTGTGGTGTGTGTGTGTGTGTGTGTGTGTGTGTGTGTGTGTGTGTGTGGACGTTGCAGTCCCTCCTCTGATGTTTCTGCTCTGGTTCCATCATTCATTCAGTTTCTCTGCTTGTATCTTGAGGCTCTTTCTTAAATATCTTTCATCTCATTTTTATTCATGTTATTATTAGGCCGTTTTTTTGTTGTTGTTGTTTTAACATGAGGTGAAAAGATTGAAAGTAAAGTAAACTGAGTGTTTTGACTGATAACATCTGAATATAAATATGTAGGTCAATTTTAAAATTCATTCCAAGGAACTTATAAAATAACTTTATTAAAATCATCTGTTGTATAGCTGTCAAAGCCTAAGAAATTTTTTTCCCAATATGAAACAAAATTCTTGTTCAGACTATTGATTATAAAATGACAAACTGTGTGAGCCACAGAAGAGACGACAGTTTCAGGTGAGAATCACAACCAACAGTTTCAGTTTCAGCAGGTAGAGACTGATTGATGTGAGGATCATTTTCTAATGTTCCGCTCTAATTGTTGTAATTATTCAACAAATCTAAAAACTCCAGAGTTTTTAGATTTTTAATATTACGTGACCATCTGAGCCATTGTAGATAATAGAAAGTATATTGTCTATGAAAACTAAAACTTTTTTAGTATAAATAAATTTTTCAAGAGAAAAAACAGAAAAATTCTTTGATGTTTTTTGTAAATTTTATATTTTAATTTTTTTTTTTACATATTTTCCAGAACATTCTCTATCATAAAAAATAGAAAGTTTCCATTGAATATTTTGTACATTTATCACTTAAAACTTAAAATATTTTTGTCCTATTTTGTCCGAAATATCTGATCTAAAATCTTTAAATAAGTGGAGCAACTTTAAATAAAATTTCTGACTTTGTTAGAAAATATCTAAAGAAAGATAGCTGCGGCTATGAATTATTTTTAAAGTATATTTCTTTTTGTACAAGTCTGAGTTCAACGCCTCAAGGCCGGATTTAAGGAGGTGATGCAACCATTCATTAAAAAACTACTGAGTTGTCCTTTAGCTGCCTGACCGGTCCTGATGCACCAGATGAAGCCTTCATCATCCTGTCAGCTGCTCCTGTGAGGAAGAGGAGGCAGAAACCTGAAGCTGAAATGTCTGCAGGCTGAAGCAGTGAGAACAGTCGGCTGCTTTCAGGCATTTGAACAGAACCGGCCATCGTCTGCAGGCCTCACTGTTTAGCCTGCATCGCCTTCATTTCTGCTCTGGTGTCTCTAAGTAACTTGTTCTGCCTCAGAGGACCAGGAGGAGTTCACCCTGCAGCTGGGCAGCAGCTTTATGAGAGGAACATTCACAGGTTTGCTGTCTCTAAAAAAAGTTGCATAAAAAATGTCTATTAAAACTTTCATTCGACAACAAACTGGATAAACCTGTGAATCTGTGACGAATCTCAGCTGAAGAGACAAAACTGGATCTTATTTCCATCAGACACAAAACATCTGATGAAGTTATTTACACCAACAGATGCTTTAAAAATAACTTCAGTAAAATCACAAAGTGAAAACTAGCAAAGACCTGATTATCGTGTTTGAGATGGAATCACAGTTCAATCACTAAACCAAGAGACTTGAAGTAAGACGACAGTTTAAGATTAAATCAACTTCAGTGTTTGTCTGTCTGTCCCACCAGACGTTCATCTGGATTAGAGCCACAGCTGATTGGCACCTCGGCTAATCCATCAGTCTGTGCCTGAAGCTGGATAATAACAGTCCAAAGCTCACCTTTAAATCCACCTGTGACTGTAGAGCGAGGAGTTGGACACATTCATGGCTCAGCGATTACTGGGAGGAGAACCTGCACATGTGGGAGGCTGTTTTATTCGTCTGGTGGATGATGATGCATCAGAGCGTCGATGCTGGTTTGTGTGAAACAGGCTGATTGCTGCACATAGTATTTGTCCCAGTCCATCAATAAAATGAAGATCCTCAAAGACTCTACTTAGGACTGGAGGAGATTCAGGACATCTTGTCTTCTTAAGGTGAGACTGTCTGTGAAACATTTGAGTCAAAGCTGCAGCTGGTGTCAGAAGAACAGAACCAGAAGTATGTGGATTTAACCCTAACCCTAGAGCGATGTGGTTTTGCATCATGGAGCATTAAATGTTAAATGAACTTACAACAGGGAGTCAAAAGTCAATATGCCTCCAGAACATCATCTTCATATCATCTGTCAAACTTTACCAAGTCACAGTTTCCAGCAGATGTGATCTGATGAGTGAAGCTTTTAATGATCTATTTCCTCAGTTCATGAGAGGATCCTCCAACTCGGCTCGACTCATCCCTCCCATGTCATTCATATTCAGTTCATTATTAATAAACAATGTGTCAAGATGTATTTTTAGCTTGGCAGGAGTAAGCAGAGGAAGGAAATGGAGAGAGATGGAAAACATGTCCAAGTGTAAAGCCTGAACTCCAGGAGAGAAAGACGTATTGATGCGGTCACAGAGCTAATAAAAGTGACAACGTTTTGGTCTGGACCCAAACAGGATCAGACTTCAGCCCTGTGCAGTCTGCGCCCGGCGGAGGGAAATTAACAATCTGTCTGTTGGTTTAGTGACTCCGTTTCCTGACACCTTCCAGGCTCCTGACCAGAATCTCAACAAGGAGCAGACATTGCAGCAGGCCAGAGAGAAGGACGTGACAAAGCAAAACGCAAACCCAGGTATAAACACGTCCAGCGGACGGCGAGCCGGATCAGAGCCAGTCCTGGAAAAACGAATCAGGAGAAAATGAATGTCATGATAAATTTCAAAAAGGCTTCTGAAGGAAATGTGCCTGAAAGGCTGAGAGGTTCGGATTGTTTCTATTCTTCTTTGTGGATGAAATCCAGTCTCATCCCTTGACAGAAGCTCCTCTCGCTTTCAGCCGCCTGCGTTTATGCAGCTGAGAGCGATGTGACATTCTTCTCTTCTGATGCAACAATTTTGACTGAAGTGACATAATATATTATTCAGCTTCTGTGTGTGAAAAAGCTTATGTGAAGAAGCTGTGAGCTTAAGAAAACCTCACCCTCAGTGTCTCAAGAGCCTCAAATGAGCTCCAATGAATAAATTGTTCTGAGCTGCGGCTTTTAACCATCAAATCAGTCCCACAGATCCTGGATGTGATGTGAATACTGGGGCGAACGCAGCGGGGAAGTGGCAGCAGCTCAGCTGGGCTCAACGTTTCTATGTATTTAAAAAGAGATTGAGATTTACTAAATCTGACAGTTAGCTAAAAAATATGTATTTGGATTAGATAGACTTGTAATGCTGATATTAACAGCTGTTTGCATGAAGTTTATTTATATCGAAATATTAGGACAGCAGTTCAGACAATACAGGAAAATATGTAAAATAGAACCATCTGGGTTTTGTGAATAATTATATTGTTTTTAGAAAAGTTAAGTTGTATAAATGCAAAACCAAATTAAAATAACATCTTAACTCTTTGATTTCCTGTTTCAGTTTTATTATTTGCTGAGGATGTGATCCAGCTGAACGGACTGATTCCATATCCACACCGGAATCAGCCCATCGTTTCAGTGTCTACACTCAGAACACACCAATCCCACTTTTACATTATGAGACATTCATCCCAGTTCTGCACCAGAAGAAGCCAAACATGGCAAAGACATAAATGATGGCTAAAATTATGATTATGAAATGATGAAGGCATGAATGAACATGCATAAAAAAATCAGACTCAGAAAATGATCTGAATGGAGCATCAGGACCTGCTGTGTGAGCGTAGCTTCAACCTGCAGCACCTGATCCATTATGAACCACAGTGATCATGAAGTCAATAACCTCTGATCAGACGATCAGGTTTACTGTCTTTGGATCAATCACTCCAACATGGAATCCAACACTGGTTGGACGATATGCAAACATAAATTCATGCTTTAGGGTCCAGGTTTGCACTGGCAGCTGAAGGCCTCTGGATGTCCAAGCAGAAGTTTCAGTTTATCCCAGTTTATCCCAGCTCTGCATTGCAAACGGCCCGAGCTCAATGAGTCCTGCATTCCTTCTCAGGTGTTGTAAATCTGCCTTGAAGTCCAGCAGATTGGCTGCGGAGGCCAAACACCTCAGAGATGCAGGTACCATTCAACATCATTACTGTGCTGTGTTACCATCCTGGTCTGAGGGTCAGAGGTTAACAACAACCAAGAGCTCTTGACCTTGTGAATCAGATTTTGAAGCCATTTTCCTCCTCGTTTGCAGATGGCATGTTGTCTGCATAAATCAGGTTGTATTTGGTCCTGCTTCCATCAGAGCCCTCTGTTCACTTGGATAGCTTTTGTAATTGATTAGGTTTTAAGTAAACAGGAAAATGAAGAGTTGTCCTGTAGAGCAGCTCGATATTTAAGCCTGCATGAATATTAATAGGAGGAAGGAGGACTCTTCTGATTGCAGGAGCTGTTTCTCCGCAGGTTGGAGAGCACTTCACAGGTCTGATGGTGTCACAGGCAGCTTCAGTGGCTGCTGCTGCGCTTTCACATCTTCTCCTTTCTACTCATGCAAAATAAACAGGAGTTAGATGCAGATTCACTGCATGAATAATATTGTTTGTTTTTTTCTCTTTTTGGTAAATTCCTGACCCAAACACAAAATGCTCTTAGTGTGAAGTTGATGTTTCTTTGTAATGAAATGAGTGAATGAGGGGTTCTGATCCGGGAAGGTTTGATGAGAATCAAACATTTTGACACAATGTGGGAAACAGATGAGATGTGAATCTGCTGTGAAGGAGATGGACCTAAATCTCACTCTGGGGAAGGTGGAGGTCCAGGAAGAGGTGAGGCTGTGATGCCAGAGCAGCACAGGTGAACAGGGATGAGCTGGAGGTCCAGTGAAACCTGGAGCTGATGAACCGAGGGCTTGGCAGGGACTGAAGGATCCAGGAAGTGGCCCAGAGGTTCTGGCTTTAAAGAGCATAAGCAAAGGCAAGGCTGGTGAGTACGAGAGAAATTCAAAATGGACCCCAGAGTTAACCACAATATGTCTTTTAACCACAGATTTGACCCATATCCAACAATCAGAACTGGCCCGGTTCTGATCGTCTCTATCTCTCTCTGTCTCTCTCTCTGTCTCTCTCTGTATCTCTCTCTGTCTCTCTCTCTCTCTCTGTATCTCTCTCTCTCTCTCTCTCTCTCTCTCTCTCTGTATCTCTCTCTCTCTCTCTCTCTGTCTCTCTCTCTCTCTGTCTCTCTCTCTCTCTGTATCTCTCTCTCTCTCTCTGTATCTCTCTCTCTCTCTGTCTCTCTCTCTCTCTGTCTCTGTCTCTCTCTCTCTCTCTCTGTATCTCTCTCTCTCTCTCTGTGAGAATGGCGGAGTGACTGGGTTTGGAGACGCGAGCGATCTTGATTGAGTGTTTTTGTGAATCTTTTTCTACTTTGCTTCTTTACTTTTGCATGTTTTTTTTCCCTACATCTTTTGTTTTCTCTTCTTACTTGTTCTTTGGTTTTTAAGTTGGTTTCTGGGTTTTTTCCCTAACCTGACCCGGTAGTCTTTTACTACCGGGTCAGTTTGGCATTATGCCCGTGATGGAGGGTGGCGCTGATTTTGAAAAGTTAACACGCCGACATGCTGTGAAACTGATCCCGACAGTGAATTGCTCGGTAGAGGAAGCAGCTTTAGCCGTTGGAAGTGTGGTAGGTTGTGAAAGCGTGAAATCTGCTTCTCGTATGAATGGGGCGATTGTGATTTTTCTTGACAATACATGTAAGGTAAATGATTTGGTTGAAAGGGGCGTTGTCATCCATGACACCTTTACACCGGTTCTCCCGCTGGTTAGTCCAGCTAAAAAGATAATCATTTCCAATGCACCCCCGTTTATCAAAAATGATCTTCTCGTTATGGACAGTTGGTTTCACCCATTAAAATGGTTTCTTTGGGTTGTAAATCTGCGCTTCTTAAACATGTTGTGTGTCATAGGAGGCAGGTTTTTATGATACTAAAGGACATGGCTAATGAGCTCAGCCTGTCTTTTAACTTTAAAGTGGATGGTTTTAATTATGTGGTGTTTGCCTCGTCAGAGAACATGAAGTGTTTTGGCTGTGGTGCAGAAGGTCATATAATTCGTGCGTGTCCCGAGAAACTTAAGAATACACAAGTTGTGAATGTTGGCAATGGAATTGTTGTCCAGGGCTCCGCTAACTCGGACCGTGGTGCCGCTGTAGCGGAGCACGGCTCCGCTAACTCGGACCATGGTGCCGCTGTAGCGGAGCACGGCTCCGCTAACTCGGACCGTGGTGCCGCTGTGGCGGAGCACGGCTCCGCTAACTCGGACCGTGGTGCCGCTGTGGCGGAGCACGGCTCCGCTAACGCGGACCGTGGTGCTGCTGGGGCGGAGCGTGTTGCTGCTGGTATGAGCCGCGATGCCGCCAAGGTAGGGCGCGGTGTTGATGCCGCTAGTGACCTGATGGTAGTCAGTGAGGATCTTGAGGTTGCGGGGTCTCTTGCGGGTCCTTCCATTCCAGTTGCGGGAGAACAGCCTGAGTTCTTCAATGAGTGTGACCGCTCTGATGATTTAGAGGACAGAAGAACTGATGGAATTGTTTGTGAAAGCGTTTGTGAGGATGACAGCATGATGGATGAGGATTTTTTGACACTGTCGCAGAAGAGGAAAAGTTCTGACCCTACTACGAGTAGCACCACAACCTTTAGGTCCACGAAAGCGAATATGGCAGAAGAACACAGTTTAGATTCTGATGGTGGCCTGTCTTTAAGCCAGGACCAAAGGAATATGTATACTTCTGCTGAAATTAAGAAGTTTTTACAAAAAACTAAAGGACTCAGGCTTGTCAAAGTGGAGGAATATTTCCCGGATTTAAAAATGTTCGTTGACTCCTCTCGGGTCCTTACCAGGAGAACTGGACACCTTGCCGACAATGTGTTGACAGATCAGGAAATCTATCGCCTGAAGAAACTGATGTTAAAGGTCAAAGCCCAAACAAATACTGCTGATGAAGATGAGGATGTTTCATGACTTTCTTTATGTTTCTCTAGTTTTTCTCTTTTATTTTTCTTTTTCCATGTGTGACTTTAATATAGGCACTTTGAATCTAAATGGTGCCAGGGATGCAGTAAAAAGAGCTGAGCTTTTTGTACTTATGGCTCTTAAAAGAATTGATATAATGTTAATTCAAGAAACGCACAGCACTGCTGACATAGAGAGTGATTGGAAGAAAGAATATGGAGGAGAGTTTTTCTTTAGTCACAAGTCCAGCTGCAGTGGCGGTGTGGGGATTGTTTTTTCAAAAAACTTCTTGCCTATCTCTTGTGAGACAGAGGAAATAATCAAGGGTCATTTATTGAAGGTAAAGGTCAAATATGAGAAAGTGACTTTGGTCTTTATTAATGCATATGCTCCATCCACAGGGATGGATAGGATGCTTTTTTTGGACACTTTAAGAGAGACGGTGAACGACTGTAGTGATTATGAGTATATGTTTTTGGGAGGTGATTTTAACTGCACTGAGATGCCATCGGTTGACAGGAATCATCCAGAACCTCATGTTGGATCTTCTCGGAAACTCAAGCAACTGATTGTGACCTCTGACCTGTTAGATGTGTGGCGGTGTTTTAATAAGACCCAGAGACAATATACATGGAGTCATTCCAAGGATAATGTTTTGTCCTTGGCCAGATTGGATCGGTTTTATACATTTAGACATCATTTGAATATTTTTAAGAATTGTCGCATCATTCCTACTGGTTTTTCTGATCACTGTCTGGTCTATTGTTCTGTGTATATAAAAAATGTTCGTACCCAGAGCGTCTACTGGCATTTTAATACAGCTCTTTTAAATGATGGAGCTTTCCGGACAGCTTTAACATGTTTCTGGGCCAGCCATAAACAATCCAAATCAGATTTCTCTTGTGTCCAACAGTGGTGGGATTATGGGAAATGCCAAATTAAACAGTTGTGTTTACAGTACACTCGCCATGTTACGAGGGACTCAACCAGATCTATGAGGGACCTGGAGACCCAGATAGTAGAGCTGCAGGGGTTGGCAGCGTCTACAGGAAACCGAGGGTGTTTAGCTTCCCTCAAAGCTAAAAAGGCCACTTTGGCCAACCTGCTGGGCACAGCAGCAAAAGGGGCCTTAATCAGATCGCGTTTCTTAAATGTAACGGAGATGGATGCTCCGTCTCACTTTTTCTTTGGACTTGAACAGAAGAATGGGCAAAGAAGAATTATTCACTCCCTGCGGACTGACAGTGGTTCTGTTGTCTCTTGTTCATCTGAGATCAGGAGCTTTGCTGTCAGATTTTATACAGACCTTTTTAAGTGTGAACTTTTAGAAGAACCAGATGTGAGTGCAGCGTTCTACGAAGGACTTCCTCAGGTGAGCGATGATGATAATCGAAAGCTGGAAGCTCCTCTTACGCTGCATGAACTGCATACTGCTTTAATGAGCTTAAAGAGTGGAAGATCCCCTGGTGTGGACGGTCTCCCTGTGAATTTTTACAAGTCATTCGGTCAGTGATCGGCGAAGATCTGTTGAAGTGATCGCAGATAGTCTGCAGAGAGGCTGGTTGCCTCTGAGCTGTAGACGAGCCGTCATCACTCTGCTTCCGAAGAAAGGGGATCTACAAGATCTGAAGAACTGGCGGCCGGTTTCTTTGCTCTGCTCGGACTATAAGATCTTTTCCAAAGCCCTGGCTTCTAGACTCCGAGGAGTGATGCCTTCTGTCATCGACAAGGACATCGTATTGTGTGCCTGGCAGGCTGATAAGTGACAATGTCACTTTAATTAGAGATGTTTTGGAACTCTCCAGCTCATTGGGCTTAGATATTGGTCCAATTTCCGTAGATCAAGAAAAAGCTTTTGACCGGGTTGAACACCAATATTTATGGCAGACTCTGTCCGCTTTTGGGTTCAGCCCTGGTTTCATAGCTAAGATCCAGGTTTTGTATAGTGACATTGCGAGTGTCATTAAAATAAATGGTGGCCTCCTTTTAATGTGTCGAGGGGTGTGAGGCAAGGTTGTTCTTTGTCAGGGATGCTCTATTCCTTGGCAATTGAACCTTTGCTTCATAAACTGAGAAAAGACCTGTGTGGTGTTTTTATTCCTGGGTGTAATGTTTCTGTAAAGTTGTCAGCCTATGCTGATGACTTAATAGTCTTTGTGAACTCACAAGTGGACATTGATGTTTTAGCTAAAACTGTGTCTCTTTTTGGATGCGTTTCATCTGCAAAAATGAACTGGAGGAAGAGCGAAGCTCTATTGGTTGGGAGTCAGTTGGAGGATCAACTCAGTCTACCGGGTGATTTAGTATGGAAGACGGGTGGTTTTAAATATTTAGGTGTTTTTTTGGGTAATGATGCTTTTGAAGAGAAAAATTGGGAGAATGTTTTGGATAATGTGAAGGGTCGGCTGATGAAGTGGAAATGGATCTTCCCGAAAATGTCATATAGAGGAAGAGTCCTTGTTATAAATGACTTGGTTTCTTCTGCCTTGTGGCACCGGTTGCAGTGCGTTGATCCTCCATCGTCCCTTTTATCAAATGTTCAAAGGGTGTTGGTGGATTTCTTTTGGGACAAGTTTCATTGGATCCCCCAAAGTGTACTTTTTTGCCGAGAGAGGAAGGTGGACAAGGCCTGGTCCACCTGGCCAGCAGAGGTGCTGCTTTTCGTATCCAGTTTATTCAGAGACTACTCACAGGACCTACGGATCTGGTGTGGAGAGGAATCTCGTGTGGCATTCTTCAGAGGATTGGCGACATGGGTCTGGATTTGCCGCTCTTTCTGATGGGCCCCAGCAAACTGAGCTCTTTTTCTCTTCCAAGGTTTTATAGGAGTGTCTTTTTGGTGTGGACTTTACTGAGGAAGGAGAGGCAGCGGCAAGCTGAGTCTCTGTACTGGTTGATCCGGGAACCAGTTTTGTCTGGGAGTTTGCTGGCTTTTCCTGAGCGGGGAGAGACGGCTTGGTCAAGACTTTTTCACACTGCAGGAGTTTTTTGACTTGGACGAGTGGTGGATCTGGCCGGACCTCGGCTGGAGGACCCTGGGAAACTCGCTGCTTGTTTGGGAGTGAAGTCAGTTCGAGTCGTTGGTCAACTTTTGGATTATTGGAAACACAAGTTGAATGATCAAGACTTTTCCCTTTTGACTGAGTACCACGAAGGTACTATGTTACCAAATCGAATGGACCCTTTTCCATCATTCCGACTGTTTCCTGAGATATCGAACTGCTCTGGTCCTTTATTGGATCGGTAGATGATAGGGGTGTCTCGCTGGAAGGGGCTTCTGGTAAAGCGATTTATAGGCTGCTTGTGAAAACTCTCAACAGGAACAAACTGAATGGACGCAGCGACACGGTATGGAGAACTTATTTTCCCTCGACACCAGGAATGCAGCCTGAATGGAGATCTTTGTATAAGCCTCCCTTAATGAAAAAACATGCAGACTTACAATGGAGAATACTTCATGGCATTGTAGCTGTGAATTCTTTTGTCTCTGTTTTTAACCCTGATGTAGGAGAAAAATGTCCATTTTGTGAAGAGAGAGAAACAGTGTTTCATGCCTTTTCTGAATGTGTCCGCTTATCAGATCTTTTTGCACTCCTCGGAGCGATTTTTGATGGATATGGGGAAACCTTCACAGTGCCTGTTTTCATTTGCGGTTTTAAGTTTACAAAGCAGGCAAAGAGAAAGTGTCAAGTGTTAAATTTTCTATTGGGACAAGCTAAAATGGCTGTGTACATAAGTAGAAGAAGGAAGGTGGTTGACGAGTTGATTGTTGACCTGGTTTCTATATTTGTCAATCTGGTGAAGTCAAGGTTGTTGATCGACTTTAATTTTTACAGATCAGTCTCTGATCTGGTTTCGTTTTGTCGCTTTTGGAGTGACGATGAAGTGCTTTGCAGTGTAATAGGAGGGGAACTTTTCTTCGGGAGGATGTTGATGTAATATTGTTTTTTCTGTTTGTTGTATAATCTTGTAAATATGTTGTTTGTTTACTGACAATAAATGCTTTTATAAAATCTCAAAAATCTCTCTATCTGTCTCTCTCTCTCTGTATCTCTCTTTCTCTCTGTCTCTCTCTCTCTCTCTCTCTCTCTCTCTCTCTCTCTCTGTCTCTCTCTCTCTCTGTATCTCTCTCTCTCTCTCTCTCACACATCTTGGAAGAAATCTTGGTCTGTTTTATTTTTAATATCCTGCAGAGGCATCTCTAGCTTTCCATTAAGTTCAGTTTTGCCCTGAAGCCTCATGCTGGATGAGGCTCAGCCTGCTTTTCTCATCCTCAGGAGGCCTGCATGAGCATCAGCTTGGTGGAAACCAGAGGTTCACATCGATATCCATCCATGCTGCTCCATGAGAGGTTCAGACAAAGGCAGAGCGTTTGTGAGCAGGGAGGGAAACACTGAAATCCAAGCTGCCATCTAATGAGTGCTGAACCAGAATCACCTTGGTATCCAGGCATGCCATCCCTCTGAGGATTAAATAACCTCTACTGATGTAAAGTACGGACAGGTTTTCATTTCCAGATTTCACAGTAGAAACTGTCTGGTTCTGTCTGTCCGTCTCTGCAGGCGCCTTTTGGTGCATCTGGTCTTAAGCCCGATTCACATGAGATTAGTTTAATCCAGACGCTTTGTGTAAAATTTGTGGAGATTGTGTATGAATTGGCCAGGTCAGTAATTTGTAAAGTAAAAGTTTCCCAGCATGTTACCTCCAGTGTTTTTCTGAATTGTGATCATTCTAATCCAGTGCGAAACGGCTTGGCTGCGGTTGGGACAGAAATGGGCGCGGCCAAAATGTAATTGGACAGTTTTTGTTTTGTGGGTGCATTTTTATTTGATTTTAGATTACATAAAACATTGGGCTTCCTGGGGTGACTGGATCTTCATCGGTGCAAACCGAGCGTCTGCATATCATGGCATAAGATGAAGAAATGATAAGATCAAGTTGTTCTGGTAAAATATGTGTAATTTAGTGATATTTTTGTAGCAAGTACACATGTAACCACCATAATCAAAGTATCTGAAGGAGTCCAATAGATGTCAGAAAGAAGAATGGGAGCCTGGTTAGCTTAGAAACAAGATTAGCTTTGGAGTCACATGCATGGATAGTTTAGATCAGGATTGTTTGTGTTTAATGAAGAAAAGTTTGCTCATACTTTGTTTTCATCTAGTCTGAGTTGGAGACCTGAGCAGAACAAACCTTCTGTTCCCATCTTTATAGGCATTAATATAACAATTTGACTGTAATTATGATTGAGTCGCAACGTGAAATAAGTGTAAAATGTTGGATTATTCAGACTGCCACTGTTATTCATCTATTGTGCTGAAACAAACAAGACATTTCTCTTACCCAGGACCTGCAGTATGTTGGACCTGCATGTTACACATCAGAACTGTTTTTAAGCTAAATAAATGAGAACATGAACATAGCAGCACATGAGCAATGGCAGTGGAAAACAAGTGATAACACTGTTTCCTGGGATTAAACTGTACACAGTGGATGTAAACACGTACAGCACAGCGAACTGAGAACATATTCCTGCATAATGAGGCCTGGTCACATCTGAATAATTGATGAGAGAAAAATGGTTTGGGGAATCTAACGTAATTTCTCCTCTGAGCAAAATAACCACCTCCCCAAAACAAGACCCAGCTGAAAAAGGCATGACAGAGGCGGGGATGTGAGCCAGTCGACAGTTCAGACATGAATGAAATTAATCTTTACATTCACCTGAAGCAGCGCCGTCACCCTTCACACTTCACTCCGTCACTATCCTCACCTCTTCCTCTGCTCTCGTCTTTCTCTTCCTCTCTTTATCGGCCCAGTTTCATGCCAGCTCTTAGGGGAAGCAGCAACACGACTAATGAACGCTGCAGTGATGGAGCCACAGAGCTCATCCAGACGTACGGAGGCGTCTGGCATTGTTGCAGTAGCAATCCTGCTGGGGGTATCACTGCTTCTTAGCCTGACATTTAGTCTTAATATTATTGTTCCCATTTCAGTATTCAAAAGCCGACTCTTACAGACACAAGCTGATACCGGGACCTCAGAGGAGACATGACTCCAACCCAAAGCTTTCAGGGAGAGTTAAGCAGCGCAGAAACAACCGATGAATCCTGGTGTCAGAAACATTTAAACACCCGTGTTGGTAGTTCAGCTCATTAATGCAGCATCAATTCTCAGCAAATTTCACCTCAAGGCATTTTAACACAAACAGCTTCGCTTCATATCCAGGAAGGTTGATCAAATCACTACAGAGATTGGCAGGTTCAAATGCAGCTGTTTCTTGTCATGAAACACACCTTCAACTGGTAAAAACGTGGAGCTGAGTGTGACGAAGCAAACCCAGAGCATGGTCACAAGCCAGAGAACGGTGGAGCGCCTCCTCTGGTCGGGAGCAGGTCCTGCCCCAGGCGGAGGAGTTTAGGCATCTCAGGTTCATGAATGAGGAGCAAATGGAGGTCAGTAGACGGATTAATGCAGCGTCTGCAGGGGAGCGAAGCCCAGAGTGGAGCTGAACCCAAAGAACCGACGGTGGAGGAGTTTCCTGCTCAGGCTCCGTCAGGAAGGCTGAGCGGTCTTCATCCTGTCATAGAGACGCTTCTTCTCCGTCCAGAGGAGCTCAGGCAGGCCAGGTCTGGTAGGGATCCCTGACCTCAGTGACCTCAGGTCAACACATCACACAGAGCCAACCCAATCATTCATTCATTCATTCATTCATTCATTCATTCATTCATTCATTCATTCATTCATTCATTCATTCATTCATCCATTCATTCATCCATTCATTCATTCATTCATTTATTCATTGTCTATGTTTGCTCATCTGCTGATTGCCTGAGAGATAATTGATACAAACGTTTTTATGGGTCTTATGCTCAACTTTTCAGAAAAATCCTAAAACGGTTTCATAGAAATAACCATCAACATCTCCAGGGATAATCTGAGCTTTAATCTGAGCTTTAATCTGAGCTTTAATCTGCAGACCAGCAGAACTGCTCAGATTTACGACAAACTGGATGGATAATATTGGTTTTTGTCTGAACATGATTATGTATAATAGTCACGTAGAAGTTTGGAGATGTTGTTGCCAGCTTCACCCTGAAACTCACAACTACACCCTGAAACTCACAGCTACACCCTGAAACCCACAGCTACACCCTGAAACCCACAGCTACACCCTGAAACTCACAGCTACACCCTGAAACTCACAACTACACCCTGAAACTCACAACAACTACACCCTGAAACTCACAGCTACACCCTGAAACTCACAGCTACACCCTGAAACCCACAGCTACACCCTGAAACTCACAGCTACACCCTGAAACTCACAGCTACACCCTGAAACCCACAGCTACACCCTGAAACCCACAGCTACACCCTGAAACCCACAGCTACACCCTGAAACCCACAGCTACACCCTGAAACTCACAGCTACACCCTGAAACTCACAACTACACCCTGAAACTCACAGCTACACCCTGAAACCCACAGCTACACCCTGAAACTCACAGCTACACCCTGAAACTCACAACAACTACACCCTGAAACCCACAGCTACACCCTGAAACTCACAGCTACACCCTGAAACCCACAGCTACACCCTGAAACTCACAGCTACACCCTGAAACCCACAGCTACACCCTGAAACTCACAGCTACACCCTGAAACCCACAGCTACACCCTGAAACTCACAACTACACCCTGAAACTCACAGCTACACCCTGAAACTCACAGCTACACCCTGAAACCCACAGCTACACCCTGAAACTCACAGCTACACCCTGAAACCCACAACTACACCCTGAAACTCACAGCTACACCCTGAAACTCACAGCTACACCCTGAAACTCACAGCTACACCCTGAAACTCACAGCTACACCCTGAAACCCACAGCTACACCCTGAAACTCACAGCTACACCCTGAAACTCACAGCTACACCCTGAAACTCACAGCTACACCTGAAACCCACTACACCCTGAAACCTGACTCCCACACTCACTCACACTACACCACCACCACCTGAAACTACACACACCAAAAACTACACCCACCCTGAAACTCACAGCTACACCCTGAAACCCACAGCTACACCCTGAAACCCACAGCTACACCCTGAAACTCACAGCTACACCCTCAGCTTCTTCTGTCCCTCTGTGCGTTAACTCTCATCCTGCTGTAACTAATTTTACATCTGTTCCAAAAGTGTGATTTGCTGCCAAATGAGGTTATGAGACAGTAAGAACACACAAACAATCATTACTTTTAACATAATGAGAAGTTATTGTTGGGAAAATGTAAATGAGAGATGCAGCAGCAGCTGTGTGTGTTCGCAAGGAGGTGAAACATGTTAGCAGGATGAGGAGAGCAGCGTAAAACATGCTGACTGCTTTAACAAGCCGTCGTCTTGTTTGTACATCACTGTCACCACATATTATACTGATGAGTTATGAAAGAAATAAATGTGGAGCCGATGATGCAGAGCGCGCTGCAGGGCTCGGTTAGCATGCAGGATGTTTATGTTGCACATGGAAGTGATCTTTATGAAAGATGCAGATTTCTTACTGAACAACTTTCTGAGTTCAGTGTCTTGATTTTGAGTCAATCTTTGACCCAAAAAGGCCCAACCAGCTCATCTTTAACCCACCAGTCCATACCAGTACCCCACCTCCACCTCGCTGACTGGAAGTGGAGCTCTGTGTCTGTTACTGATTCACCCACAGGACCGTTCACAGTCACTCTCAGTTCATCCATTAAACCTCTAGAAAATCTGTTTTCAGATATTTCCTGGTCCAGTCTTGTTCAGCTTTTTCTACCTCAGTCATTTCTCCAATGGCCTAGTCAAAGTCCAGACTAAGAATCTAATTGAAATGCCGTAAGCTAAAACTTTTGGGGGGACAAATTTCTGCAATTCTGAAAACATATCTGTAAGCAGTATTTTTTCATCATAACTAAATGAGCCAAAGTCACTGAGCTGCTGAGTTCCAGGATGAATCCAAACAGAAAATGTTTTATTGTAGGAAGCTGCTTTGACTTGAAAAAGGGGAAAACACACACACACACACACACACACACACACACACACACACACACACACACACACACACACACACACACACACTGGACCTCTGCACTCTTTATGGCAGAGGTCCAGTCCTGGAGGGACGCTGTCCTGCAGTTTTTCGATGTGTTTCAGGTACAAAACACAGGAATGAAATGGCTTCATTCCCTCCTCCTGGTTGTCCAGAGCCTTAATGACCTAATTATTCTATTCAGGTGCAGCAGAGGCTCATCTAAAGGTTGCAGGACAGCGGCCCTCGAGGACTGGATGTTGACACCCTGCTTTATGGTCTGTGTGAGCCGTCATCAACTCCCACCTCACTCTGAAGTGATCAGACTAGTTATTAAACACTCACAGCTGGATGCAGTGTGGAACATGTAGGTTTGAGCGGAAAATCATGGAACAGTCAAAGCCCGCTACTGCGACAATCATGGGATATTTTTAGACGCTGCCGCTTTGCTCAGCATCAGCAGCGTTACCTGGTGAGCCAAAAAGCAGCAGGATTTAAAAATAATGAGCTCATAATGGGAAATGAACTGAACTGAACTGGTGGAGGAAACGTCTGATCGACAGCTGGCCTGTTCAGGAAAAATCCTTTAACAGTTCAAACTATGGAGGAAACACCTGACGACGATGTCAAGATGTAAACAGTTTGTGTGATTTGTGGATCTGCTGTCCTCAAAGAACGTGACAGACAGATTGAAGTGGCGCCAGCGGAGCGGACCGGGTCACCAGAACCATCAGACGCTGATCAGGCTGCATCCAGTCAGAAGTATTCACCCGAAGTGGTGAAGGTCCGAATATGCCTCTGGAAAACACTCACGTCTTCTCTGAGGCTGATTTGTTATCGCTGCCTCTCCAGGGTCACTGCTCCCGTCTGATTGGTTGCCACGCTGTAATTTAGAGGAAGTGCAATGTTGCTATGCCGACAGCAGTCGAGGCCGAAGACGGAGCGAAGGGAAAAGAGAGTGATGTGCGGCAGATATTGATTCTTTCCAGTAAGTTTGAGCCAGTCAGGCTTTGGTGGAATTAGAAGGTGATAAACGTTGCAGACTGAACCTTCATGAACCTTCACGCTTCCAGCAGAGACTCGCCGTATTAGACCAGTCCTCTGATAACTCACATAGTTCATCTCAAACTGTGCAAAAAAACTAACTGGTTTCAGAGACCCCTGAAACTTTAAATAGGCCAATCAAGGTCAGATTTTTTACCAACTGTTGAAATTAAAATAGAAGAATTCAATCCATGAATTCACTAAACTTAATCTACACAATCATAAAAGAATGCCCGACACCAAAGACCTTAACTTCTTAAAAATAAAATTATTGAAGGCCATAAACAACTTACAACTCAAGCTTTATTTTATTCATATCAGGACAAAATAGAATGAAATTTATGTTTAATACTAGAAGCATTAAATGGTGAGCAAAAGCAGAAAGAATTCATAAACCAGTTTTCATCAATTCTTAGCATGTTGATCATATTTGGAAGTGATTTATAAAATGATTTATTCCTGGAGACCCATTTGTTCTGCTTTGATACAAAAAACATTCTTTTTGCAAAAGAAAGAATGCATAAAAATGCTTTCATGTATTATTATTATTTCTCTCCATATTATTGGATATTATTTGTCTTTATTATCAGAAAGCCTAAAAACAAAACTCTGCATTCAGAGCTGAGATGAAAACTGAAAGACCGTCATGATCTGCTAAGGCGTATCGTAATTTACATAAAACACTTCAGAAAATCACAAGTTTTCTAGTATTTTCATTAATGTGTTGATTAATATCACATTAATCAACATTAATGTGATATTTTAGACTTAGACTTAGACTTCCTTTATTGTCATTGTACAAAAAAAACTCAATGTGAATCTTGACACCGAAATGTCGTTACTTGGCTACCAGTGTAGCAGAGCTAAAACCTTAAACTACCCAATAAATATAATAACAATACAAGTGCCATAGAATACACAGGTTCAGTGTTGTGAACAAAAACTAAACTAAAGTGCATGTATTGACCATGTCCATGGGGGGTCATTTGGTTTGTGAGTGTGTGGAGGGGTGTTATGTGGCGTTAAGCAGTCTGATGGCCCGGGGAAGAAACTGTTCAGTAGTCTGCTTGTTCTGCACAAGATGCTGCAGAACCTTCTTCCAGACGCCAGGGGGGAAACAGTCCATGGTTGGGGTGGGTGGGGTCGGAGAGGATCTGGTGAGCGCGAGATAGGCAGCGCCTCTCTGCGATGTCCTTGATGCAGGGGAGCAGAGCCCCCGTGATCTTCTCCCCTGTCCTCACCACCCTCTGTAGAGACTTCCAGTCAGAGGCCCTGCAGCTCCCAGACCAGATGGAGATGTAGCTGGTCAGTTGGCTCTCGATGGTCCCTCTGTAGAAGGTCTGAAGGATGGGGGCGGGAGGGATGCTCTCTTCATCCCACGCAGGAAGTGCATGCGCTGCTGGTCCTTCTTCACCAGTGAGGAGATGTGGGGAGACCAGCTGAGGTTGTCGTTGATGTGCACCCCCAGGAACTTGGTGCTGCTGACGACCTCCACTGCTGAGTCGTTGATGAGAGTGGTGTGTGGGTGGGTCTGGATTTCCTGAAGTCTACGATGATCTTCTTGGTCTTGTTGACATTCAGGATCAGGTTGTTTCCTCTGCACCAGTCCACCAGATGCCGCACCTTTTGCTTTTACTCCTGCAGCTGCTCTCACTCTGTCCTCACTGCCTGAAACTCCAGGTTTTATTCAACCTTCAGAACAAACAGAGGCAATAAGAAACTGTCAAACTCTGACATGGTGAGTGTGAATGGATCCGTCCTGAGACAGGAGAGGAAATGACACAAACATCCACTAAATCTGAATGGATGGAGTTGGCCACTCAGAGTCCTGCTTTGCTTTTCTGCCTTCCAGAAGGAAAAGTGCAGATGTGTCGTTTCTCGCCCCGATGAGCAGCGGAAACGCCTCAGACCAGGAATCATCATGTGTTTTATGTTCTGCAGACTGACAGCTGCTCTGGATTTTAACGAGTGATGGGACAAACTCTCAGCTCCGGCTTCCTCTGCTTCTGCCTGAAAATGTCTTTGGACGTTGATCCCAAAGTCCAGAGTTTGACCTCCGGCATGTTGTCGTCAGCTCTCTGCTCAGGCTTTGACTGGGCCGTCCTGGGACTCCAAGTGTTTCTTCAGATTTGATGTTGTGCTTTTGAAGCTGGATGGTTTGATAGATTGGGAAACTGTGATTGCCTCGATGCAGCACTAAAAGACTCTTTTAGAAGCTGATTTTATACGAGTTGACAGTAAAAAGCTTTGACTGAAAATATTCATATTTCATTGACAGAAGCACAAAAATATTGTAAGTACAGTCAGAAAATGGTTGAAAGGTAACTTTTTCATGTTTTAATATTTGTAATTTTATTGAAGGAAATTGATTTGCACATCGCTATCAGCTCGTTAGCCTGGTCTGGGATCGACTGGTAATGGCTTCATTCTCCACTTCCTCTCGTTTTTCTCTGATGAGGATGGAACAACAAATCCAGATATCACCATCTTTAACCACATAAATGATCAATTATGAGAATATATCCGGTTAGAAAAACATTTCTCTGTCCTCCCTCCACTGTTTGAGACACCAGCAACGAGAAATCATTTCACTGAAACAAATCACAACAATAGTAACGCATGATGGATAAGAAACTTTATTCTGATTACTGGATTGAGCATCTTAATGAAAAATGTGTTAATGACATCACTGTTATTCTTTATCCATCTCACCAGTGACAGGACAAACTGGTCCAATTCAAATCCAGTCTGGTTCAAATTCAGATCTGTTCAACGAATCAAAAACAATATTTATCATGAGTTGAAGGGTTTTGTGTTCCAGTTGACAGAGGATCAAAAGATCCATCCAAGATCCAACCAACACCGGGAGATGTTCAAAAACTGGCAGCAGGTTTTCCCCGAAAATAATCCACCCAATCACAACGGAGTCCACTGCACAAGACTCCACTGCTGAAGAAAAAGCTGTGCAGATATGGACACGCTGGCGATGAATCAGACGAGTCAAAGCTGAACTCTTTGAGTGTCACTGAACATGTCGAGTGGAGGGAGGATGGGCTGGATGTCAGAGAAGGAAAGTAAACCGATAGGACGACTCCATAGCGGGACTGGGAAGAACTGAAGGTCAGGGAGCAAAGACAGAAACATCAACATGTGAAGACAGTTGAGAAAGGATCAAAATTAAAACTAGAAATCAGGGAACAAAATGCAGAATGTAGTTTTATTTGTTGTGTAAAATTCAAACTGCTTTGACTTTTTGAGCAACACCGTGTTGCTACTAAATTAAAGTCATTTCCAGAGAGCTGATGGGAGACTCATGCTGCTTCATGTCGGTTTTATGGCGAAACCCTTCAGGTCCGGATCAGTAAGCAGGTTCTGAAGCGGCCAGTCCGGCAGACTGCTGCCCGTCGCTCCGGTTCAGGATCTGCCGTCTCTTTGGCCCGAAACCTTAAAGCTGTTGTTGAATAAAAGCGTCGCTGGATTACAAAATGTTGTGAAGCCTCTTTACGGCGCTCTGAATGGAGCCAGGCTGCCGTTGCTCTGCCAGGCTGATCTGCCAGGCTGAACTGCCAGGCTGAACTGACAGGCTGATCTGCCAGGCTGCCGTTGCTCTGCCAGGCTGATCTGCCAGGCTGCCGTTGCTCTGCCAGGCTGATCTGCCAGGCTGATCTGCCAGGCTGATCTGCCAGGCTGATCTGCCAGGCTGCCGTTGCTCTGCCAGGCTGATCTGCCAGGCTGATCTGCCAGGCTGAACTGCCAGGCTGAACTGCCAGGCTGAACTGCCAGGCTGATCTGCCAGGCTGAACTGCCAGGCTGAACTGCCAGGCTGAACTGCCAGGCTGAACTGCCAGGCTGATCTGCAGGAGCTCCAGCGTTTATTGCACACAGTAATTACAGAATTCAGTCACATTTGTCTTCATTTGCTTCAACATTACAGGCTTCGGGACAGAGCGGTGTTAAGGGATGCTTTAAGTCAAACAGCTTGTTGTAAAAGGACTGCAGATTCATTCTGCAGTTCAATTTACTTATTCAAGGGACACAAACCAACAGCAGTCCTGCTTCCATTCTCTGGATTTATTTGCTAACATTTTTCCGCCTCGTTTTCCTCTGCATCTGTTTCTGGTTCCTGTTGTCTGTCTGTTTTGTCCTGCCTTAAATCTCTTTTCATTTTCCTCTACTTACCTCGTCACATTGCGCCCTCTCAGCAGGATCCTTGTTTTTCTTCCATCACCTGAAATCAGCTTATTTCACATTTTCCTGCAGAAGTCCTGGAGAACGATTTGCTCCTGGCTGAACCTCGTCTCTGCTGGGCTGACAGTCAAATATCATCTTCTCCACATTTTGCTTGGATTGTTTCCTCTCACTGCAGCTTTGCTTTAAGATAGTTTCTCTTGTTTTATAACTGATTGTTTTGTTAAAAGGTTTAAACCAAATCAGACCAAATGAAGAAAGGTCAGGAAATGCTGAGTCGCTGTGTTTAAAGTGACACAGCAATAATCTGAGTCATTTCGCCTAAACTAAATATTTAGTTTACGAAGTTGCTCTCAGCGTTTTCAGAGGTTTTAGTGTCGTTTCCTTCAGTGGTTGTTGGTGCAGCGCCCCCTCTGGCCAGGAGGGGAACAGGCTGGTTTGACTCAGAACCACAGCAGCTGCAGGTGGAGCAGATGTTCTGGTTCCAGCAGAACCGGGTCGACCGGACCTTCAGGTGTGAAAACAGACAGAAATTCATCATTTGGAGCTGTGAAAAAGTTTTTCTCCCTGGAGAGTTTGTCAAACTTTGGATCATTTCAGATAGAAAAAAAAAGAATTTAAATCTAAAAGATAATTCATCTTGATAATTTTTTCTAAAATTGTCTTCCAAAAAAAATCAATAATAAAATTGTCTCTGGTTCTCAATGGTTAGATCATTCTTTGAACATATGAACTTAATAATCTTTTAATGATTTTATGTCTGTTTTTATCTCCATCTTTGGCCTTAGAGCATCAACAGCTTGTAGGAAATAAACAGTTTGTCATTTATAGTTTGCAAAACAAAAGAAAAAGTGTTTTTCAGCATAACCAGGAGAACAGAGCTGAACATGTGAGTGTTTCTGAATCATGAATCTTTTGTTCTGATCAAACTGCAGCTCCTGTTTTAGTTCATTGACCCAAACACTCGTACGTCTCCCGTTTTCACACATTTATGTTTGGTGCTTCAGATCTGAACCAGGAAGAGCTTCGTTTCTCAGCAGGAAGCCACTGGCAGCTGTTCGTTCTCAGCTCAGACTTTTGCTGTCTGACTAATTAGTTGGCAAGTCAAAAAATAGGAGAACAGAAATAAATCTTAAGTTTTTAGGGACAGAGCAGTTCAACATAATCTGCCACCTGCTCCATTTCTGTTCCTGTGAAGCTTTTAATAAGATTTTAGCAGCAGGCAGTGAAATAAATCACATGTAACAAAGTCGGCTGATCTGAACATCTTTACCACCAAAATTACGAAAACTGTTCGAATTTGTTCTAAATCCAACATGGACAATTAATAATGAATAATTATGCTGCAAACATTCAGGATTTAGAACCTGCATTTATTAACAGGCAAAAGATTCAGACAGAAACTCCCAGAACTAATTATGAACAAATACAGATGAACAAATCAAATGAGTAAAGCAAAGGAGACGAACTATTGACATAAAGACTATAATATAAATCACAAGACAAAGATGAATTTTGCTGCCAAGTCTTCACTATATTTTTATCAATTCAAATGATAAAAATGTTTATTTTGCACATTATTTGCGTGATTCTAATAAAATTCAAATGATTGTGAAAAAGCAACAACCTGTTTTTATCTTTTCATCATGAATGTTTGTGAACTCTGGTCTCAGATGAGGCGAGACGCTTTATGATGGACTAAAGGAAATGTTCTCATTTAAAAACTCAAGGTTTCATGATTCTCAGTTTCATTTTGGCCTCCAGTTCACATCTTGGCTTCATCCTTGTTTCTCTGGTCGGTTATGGAAACATGATGAATGATCTGCTGTTTCCTGCAGACTGTTTGCTTCATTCACAGCATGAGGAGGTTGATGAAGTTTCTCTCCTCTGGTTCTCAGAATGTCAACCGGAGAAAAAGACGAGCTCGGCACGCTGCTCCTGGTTATTAACGCTCCATTAGAAAACGTCATTATTTCCTCGTTTGGTGATGTGACCTGTGACCTTTGCTCTCTGCCTGCTCCCTGCTTTCCATCAAAGTTACACTTCATTAATCGCATGCCGGCTTTCTCTTTCCCTGCACAGGAACTGCTGACGCTCGTCGTGTTTCTCAGAACTCCAAGGTGAAAAACGCTGCAGCATAAAACTCAACATGAACATGAATCATAACGGCGCAGAAGAAAAAGTCTGAAACAAAACGCGGTTCCTCAAGGCCCGGTCCGGTCCGGTTCCTCAAGGCCCGCCGGTCCGTTCCTCCAGGCCTGGTCCGGTTCCTCAAGGCCCGGTCGAGTTCCTCAAGGCCCGGTCCGGTCCGGTTCCTCCAGGCCTGGTCCGGTTCCTCAAGGCCCGGTCCGGTCCGGTTCCTCCAGGCCCGGTCCGGTTCCTCCAGGCCTGGTCCGGTCCGGTTCCTCCAGGCCCGGTCCGGTTCCTCAAGGCCCGGTCCGGTTCCTCAAGGCCTGGTCCGGTTCCTCAAGGCCCGGTCCGGTCCGGTTCCTCCAGGCCCGGTCCGGTTCCTCCAGGCCCGGTCCGGTTCCTCCAGGCCTGGTCCGGTCCGGTTCCTCCAGGCCCGGTCCGGTTCCTCCAGGCCCGGTCCGGTTCCTCAAGGCCCGGTCCGGTTCCTCCAGGCCCGGTCCGGTTCCTCCAGGCCCGGTCCGGTTCCTGCAGGTTCATTGTAGACTACAGCGAGGCATTCTGGGTAAATCCCACCAACCCAACCGTGTTTCAGGCTCTTGGTCAGAGAAAATCAGATCCATGTTTGTTTTCACCGGCAGTGAAAACGTGAAGCAAACGTTCAAAACTCTGACGTCTTAATTTACTGTAGTGAGTCCAGAAATGTGTCAGTAACCGGATTGCAGACGACTGATGAGAGTCAAACTGATTGTTTTCGGTTCGTCAGCAGCAGCCGACATTAAGATTCGTCCACAGAAGCTTTATAACAAAAACCTGACAAACATTTGACTGTTTGCTCATAAGCAGCATCAGGACTTTTCATTCTGACTGAATAAATTATCCATTTTGAGCAACTTGCTGCTTTCGCAGGTTATCAGCTGGTTTTGTGGTGAAATTGTCCAGATGTTGATACTGATGTGAGTTGCAGCTGAGAATAACTGCGACCTTCAGTCACACCTCAACTTCTAATGAATCGTTTTTCTTTCTCTGCTTTTCCAGACGCTTCAGATTTATTTCCACTCTGTTTTGTCAGGATCTGCTGCGACTCCAGCTGTTAGTCTGTATTAGCATAAATTCAGTGCAAATACACCAGGTAATTATTTTTAAGCTGCTTTTATTGCTGCAGTCTCTGTGTACTAAAGTTTCTAATTCTCCAATTGTGAAAGACTCTGAGAAATGCAGTGAGGATGAAGAAAGGATGTAATGGGAGGAGAAACGAGGGAGGATGTGTGGAGGATATTCTGCCATAAAGCTTCTTACTATGAAGCCTTTACGGCTTAAGAAAGGCACTGGAAGGTCGGAGAGTAGCTGTCAGCGTGCAGGCGCAGAGAGGAAGGACGCTGGTGGGCGTCTGCTCCTCCGGCTCAATGAGACGGCGTCTCGCTGAGACTGGAGCTTTTACACAAATTAAACAAGGAGCATTGTGGGAGGGTGTTGTGTTTCCGCTCTAATCTTCTCGCATGCCGCTGCAGCGACTCAGGTTCCTGTTTTCACATTCACAGAACGTCTGCTAGCATCATCGGTTATCGAAATGGAAACCCGGCTGACAGTGAAACGGCAGAGGGGGAATTCTGGGTGTTGGGTTCTGACATTTCACTTTACACAAATTAAACCAAAGATGCTGAGATCAATAATTATGAGAAAAATAAACTTTAATGTGCTCAGAAGTCAGTTATTGTCTGCCATCATTTCTGTCAACCTGATTTCCTTCATCAGATTCATTCATTCATCAGATTCATTCATTCATCAGATTCATTCATTCATCAGATCAGCTCTGGGCTGATAATTAAAATCAGGCGGCCATTTGCAATCGGCTGTCAGAAGTGTTTCATGTCAAACCGTTTGCAAAGGTTTAATTGCTCACTGAGACAATTTTCTGTGCTGAAGTTAAACGATAGTGACTGGACCGGACTGGACTGGACCGGACCGGGCCGGGCCCAACGGCGCCTGCTAACAGAACCATCTGGACCAACATGACAGAAGCCTCAGCATATGAGCTGCAGACTGTAAGAGTCAGGATGATCTGGATGGTCAGTTTTAAAAGAAATTCTGTTGTTGCTTTTTATGACGCAGAAATAATTCGAATTAGAAAAATAAATGTCAATATAGCCAACAATAAACTGAGAAATTTGAAAAATCTGTTTTCTTTAATGAGGGAAAATAGTTGCACAATCCAACCTGAAAACAAGGAAGTGAGTCTTTTATGTGTGTGGAGGAATTTGGTCGCTTGACTTCAGCTCAATGATCCGACTTTGGTTTCCTCTTTTCTCATTCACATCATTTTCCCAAACTAAAGACACGGAAGGTTTGAGGAAAGGAGTTTTGTGACAGTTGAATTGAGGACCAGCGTCTGTTCAATCCGGCTCTCGGGTCACATGACCACCAGAATAAATGACCAGTCGGGATAAAACTGGTCCCATTGGACCATCAGGTCCAGAAGCTCGATGGTTAAAGGTTTTGTTGATTTGTGTCCATCTGCCCGATTCTGCTGACTTTGTTTCTTCCTGCTGAATGACTTATTTCTTTCCACTGTTGCCATGTGCTTGCTCTGTCTTAGGGTTTGGGATTCTAAAAAAGCCAAATAAAAGATGAAAAACTTACATTTAGTTTTAACCGGTTTTATTTTACACAACATAACAACACGGTACATGTTGTCTTTTTCTGTACAGAAGGTTTCTGGGAGCTTGTGACCAACAGGCTAAAGTTGACCAATGTCAGTGAAAAGCTCACAAGATAATCACGTTTTCTTTTTCTTCTCATGTTTAAAAATAACAATTTCATAAGAGGTCCTTTAAAATGTTCTTCTGTTTGTTATTTCTTGTCTTTATATGTCAAGAAAATGTCAGTCCTCCCCATTAGGTAAGAAAGGCTATGTGTGAAATCCGTCTCTTCCTTCGTTGAATCCGCTTCCTCCAGACTCTCGTTAGTGGAGCTGCGGTGAAGTCATAAATCCAGATCTAGTTACTGCTAGGGAGGGTCTGTCAGTGCAAAAGAAGGCACCAACTGCTGTTCTCTTGCCACACAATGACTGCATACTGTATGCAAATGTGCACCTGTTAAAAATGATGTGCTTTTCTTCTTGCTGCAGGGTTCTTCATCGTCTTCTTTGCTTTATTAATTTCCCTTCTGTGGTGCCTTCAGATACGGTGAATGTGAATTCAGAAATGACGTGACAAGCACATTGTCTTGTTTTTTTTCTTTTGTGCTATAAAGTGGATCCAGTAAGACAACTCCAACGCTACGAGACAAGGCATTTATCCATTTACCAAAGGATAATGTGAGAACAAAACTGTAAACAGAATACAAAAAACAAGATGAAAAGAAAGAGGTAAAAAAACTTCCATACAGAAAACAAGTCAATCAAATAAACACACTTCAAAACTAAATTCAACCATGAAAACAAATTAGAACTGATTCAGAGGTTGAACCACTCTTCAGGTGAAGAAACAAACCCACACACACCCCAAACACACACACACCCCAAACACACACACCCCAACACACACACACCCCAAACACCCACACACCCCAAACACACACACACCCCAAACACACACACCCCAAACACACACACACACACCCGCAAACACCCACACACCCCAAACACACACACCCCAAACACACATACACCCCAAACACACACACCCCAAATTCACACACTCCAAACACACACACCCCAAACACACACACCCCAAACACACACACCCCAAACACACACACACCCCAAACACCCACACACCCCAAACACACACACCCCAAACACACACACACCCCAAACACACACACACCCCAAACACACACACACCCCAAACACCCACACACCCCAAACACACACACACCCCAAACACACACACACCCCAAACACACACACACCCCAAACACACACACCCCAAACACACACACCCCAAATTCACACACTCCAAACACACACACCCCCAAACACACACACCCCAAACACACACTCCAAACACACACACCCCAAACACACACCCCAAATTCACACACAGCTAAATAAGTACTTGGGAACCAGAGTTCCTGTGTCGGTCGCTGCCTGGAACTGCGTCACACGGTACTTTCTAAGATCCAGTCCGACTTGCAGCGCCCTTTCTCCGAGTCGCCGTCCTCTTCTTTCGACAGCAGCATCCCGCTCATGGACTGGCTCCGTTTGTTCCGCGTCATGCGGCCCAGCCTCGCCCCTCCGGCCCTCGGATGGGGCGACTGAGTTTTTGTGCCTTCTTCGCTGAGCGAGTGCCTCCTCCTCGCCCTGCTCCGGCCTCCCTCCTCCGCAGGGAGAGTCTGGTATTTTGCAGAGGAGACGGGGCGAGAAGCCCTGCGCAGGATGGGCGTTTCTCTGAACCGCATGCAAGGAACCGGGCTGGAGGCCAACAGAGGCCCGGAGAACGGTGAGGGCACGAAGGGAGGCGGTGGGGTTTTGTTCAGACTGGTGGAGTTGTTGCGGTTGGTGTTGAGGTTCTCCAACGGGGCGCAGGAGGGCGGCGGGCGGCTCTCGGGCTGAACGGGAGCCGGTTTCCTCTTGGGCTTGTGCAGGGACCCGGAGGCGGCGGTGGGTGACCCGGCGCCGGTCAGAGGCCTCTGCTCGGCCACTTTGTCCCGGTCTTCCCCTCCGGCCGCGGGGCTCCGCGCCGCCCAGCTCTGGCTCAGGACAGACGTGGCTGTGGAGCAGTCAGGCAGGGAGCATTCAGAGGACTGAGTCAGCGTGTCCTTGTCCCCGGGGCCCGCCGCCGCAGCGCAGCTCTTTTTCTTTGAGCCGCCAGACAAATCATCCAATCCAACTGATCCGAGTTTAGAGGAGCTGGGACTGACGCTGCAGCCGTGCGTCTGCTGCCCGTTGGTCTGCGAGTGGACATTGGTCATCGACATGGAAACGCCTTTGCCTCCTTCTCCAGGGTTACAAACCTGAGGGACGAAACGGAAGGAAAAAGGTTTTATCCTTATTAAGATCTGTGAAAACAATCTGCACGTTATTTTTAATATTTTGCATTCAAACATCAGGATTAATCCTTTCTGATACAAATGGTTCATTTAGTGGATTTTATTTTCATCCAGGACTGGAACCATTAATGGGATTAATCCTGATGAATCAGTCACTGAAATGATATCATTTAGTAATTTATTAATCATTTACTGGAGAAGACAAATTAAAAAGACCATTTGCTGAAAGAACAACATAAATCTGTACAAAACTATGTCGATTTTACATTTAAATAAAAACCCTGTTTGTCTTTGATATGAACATTTTGTCTCACTGGTTAAAAACAACACAAGTAAAGAAACAAAAAGCTTTAATTTGTGTTTATAAATAAAAAATCAAAAATATATTTCCTCTTAAACTTTTGAGAAGCCATTCTGTCCACTGATGAGATGAGTGCATTCAGAAAGAGAACCTCTGGGCAACAGTAAAGCATGGTGGTGGCAGTGTGCTGATCTGGGCCTTGCTGTGATAACTGGACCCGTGAGTTCTGTTGGTGACCCAACCGGGCCCCAACACCAGGAAAATGATCAATTCACACCAGCAGGTTCAGAAAACCAAGACTTAAGAGTGGCCTAGTCAAAGTCAATGCTGTGGCAAGA
>NW_026562412.1:1195000-1210000 GCF_027474105.1 Poeciliopsis prolifica
TTGTCCAATTATTGGTGAAAAACTATTCAGTGCTTCTGGCGAGCGCCTCTGCTGCGGCGCGAACTCATCTAAATTAAACAGCCTCAAACATGAAGGCGCTTCCCCAGATAAATAACTTTAACAATCTGCTATTGGTTTTAAAAACTTGGCTTTGCACTAAACCTCTTAGAGATGCTAACTTTACCTTCTCGCTGCCTTTCTAGTGAATTTCACTGCAGAAATCCCATAAATCATTTCACTCAGTAGATTCTGAATCTCATTTTCTTCTCTTTAATCTTTCTAAACATTTAAGTAATTAAATAATTACACAACATTCAAGCTTGGAGCAAATCCAATCAGCCTGGTTGGGAATAGCTGCTTTCCAAGCACAAAGTGAGGAGGATTAATGCTTCCTCATGGCTCGCCCCGTTACTGCTGGCCTCATGGCTAATGTGGCGAACCCAGCAGCTGGCACAGCGCCGCGCCACCGGATCAGAACCAGAACCTCCAGAACCTCCAGAACCTCCAGACCGGCGGAAAACATCCGCCGGTCACTTTGAGGCAGGAAACGCAGCGTTTCTATTTTATATATTAATATCTACTTCACAAAACAGTTCAGGAGATTTTATCTCTTTTCTTTAGATGGTTATGATATTATTTATGTCAAACATGCATAATTATGAAAATAAAAATCAGTACTTTTTACTGTGACTGTTTTGTTCATGTCCAACCAACTCAAACATCTTTCTAAACAGATTAAAAACAAAGTTTCTCAAAAGTTAAAGCTGTGAAATGTCGTTGGACTCAAAGCTGCTCTGGCAAAGCATGAATGAATTATGATTCATATGAATTCAGAAAAAGCAGCAAAAAACTTAATGTTTTAAATGAAGGGAAGGGCAACTAAATGTAGGATGGACTGGTTACTGCAGAGCAGATACCAGAGTTAAACCTCTGAAACATATTGGCTGCTGTTTCAGCTGCAGGTGTTTCAGCTGCAGGTGTTTCAGCTGCAGGTGTTTCAGCTGCAGGTGTTTCAGCTGCAGCCTCCATCAGCGCCATTTCTGAAGCTTACAGCTAACTCAGCTCTGCTCTCATATTTCCTCTGACTCTCACACCTTTATTGCGTCTACATTTCCTAACTGCTGCACATTCATCTTCTGCTGGAAATAATTCTGAAAACCATACACCAAAATATATTTCCTGTCTGCTTGTATATTGTCATGTTTTATCAAAGTTTAACGAAGCACATGAATCTTTTTGTTCTCTCATTCCTCTCCCCTGTTCGGCTCTGAGTCTCCATCTAAAACCTGACTAGCAGTGAAAATACTGCTGATGTGCTGAGTTTTCTGTATGTTTATTGTACTATAAAATCAGAACTGGAACATTGTAACAGAATAAATGGGTCGGATATTTCATGCTCTGAGCTGAGCTGCGTTGTTCCCGGCACTGCAGCATCAACTACATCCTGCTAGTTAAAGGAAGGGAATGTCGGCCCTTTTCTTCAAGCTTGGTGCCATTCCCCCTGTGGAGCAGCATTTTTTAAAAATGGTCACACGTTTTGCCTGATGTGTAACTTTCTTTTCCTGACTTAGCAAATGGCAGCCGGCCCCTGAGGCTTGATGAATCTGCTGGAGCAGAAAACAGTCGCTGGAGGAAGAGTTTAGGAAAACAGAGCCGACGACAATCAGAGCAGAGAGAAAGAGGAAGGATCATTTCTGTCTGGATGTATCTGATTGTGAACCAGGGAAACATTTGATCCTTTTCCTTAATATTGTGTTTCTGCTCCTCGCTGCTTGGCTTGCGGCTGCAGTAATGCTGAAAGGCCATGAAGCTGATCCATTATTCATACGAAGCCTTTAACATCCCATCTGATTAACCCGTTTGCCACCTGAATGTACAGAAACGTCTGCCGCAGCTGATGATGAATAAAAGCCTGTAAAGCTGGAAATGAGCTTTAAGGTCCTAAACCTGAATCTCTGACTGGAACAATTTGAACTGATTGCCTGTTTATTTGTGTGATAAAGATTGACATGTTCTGGTCTGTTAACTGGATCTCTGTGTCGATCGGCTCTTTTTAAATGGAAGCTTAATGAGGCAAAGTTCTCTGTTTTACTTTTGTATTGACCTGCTTGCTGTTCTGAGTGACCGACTGGGCAGCCGGCCCGGTTCTGGCCAGAAACACAATCCTTCAGCAGGAAGACGAGTGTTAAAACAGCCGCGCTCTCCCAAGTGTCTGAGTCGAGCCCAGCGTTCAGTGGCCGACCTCTGACCTGCTGCTCCGGTTTCCCATCAGGCTTCACTGCAAAGCCAACAGTCACAACCAACACAGCTGGTTTCAGATTCATAGTTATCAGGACATGACGGGTTCTCAGAAGGCTTTGAGCAAATGTATGTGATTCAGTGTGAAACATATCGAACTCCTCCCACTCTCCAAAGAACCAAAGAATAGAGAATGTCAATGTGTGGCCGATCAATAAACTCTCACTGAACCTGAAAAATAAGAGTCTTGTTGGCAACAACAGGCTCAGATTTCCCCCATCTGTTCGTCTCCTTCCCTCCATGTTCCTGCATTTTACCTCACTGCTTATATTCCAATTTACTGTTTTTCTCTCTGCTGCAGCTTCCTGCTCTCTGTTTGTGGAGTGATCAATAAGATGCTTCTTTGTGCTGACACAGGTGTGGAATGGCAATCAACCTGCTATCTAAAGACAAGAGAAATGCAAAATACACACAAATGACTCCATATTGAGGAAAAGGATGAGAAAGCTGCAGAGAGACGGAGCAGTCAGGGATTAATGCAGAGAGGGAAATGTTTCTCTGCACCACTGTGCAGCAGCTGGGAGATATTATAGAAATATTAGAAATATTATAGAAATGATAGAAATATACTAATACTTCAAAACTGAGGAAGAGGAGGAAGAAGAGGAAGAGGAGGAACAGGAGCTGATGAATTATGAAGACAGATTAAAAATAACATGCATGGCAGATAATAGCTGTGTATTTGTCTCTGAATGTTTTCTGCTTGTTAACTGGATGCTGCTCAGGAACTGCTTTGGATCCCTCGTTACGGCGACCCGGACGGATCCGATGTGCACTGATAAGTTGCTTCAGCCTTGAGATGGGAAGCAGATCATTTGTTTCCCTGCAGAGGCTCTTTATTAATCTCCACGTTTCACCTGAGCAAATATTGAGCTCCTGCAGCAGCGACCGCTGGCTGCTGCAGCGACCGCTGGCTGCTGCAGCGACCGCTGGCTGCTGCAGCGACCGCTGGCTGCTGCAGCGACCGCTGGCTGCTGCAGCGACCGCTGCCTGTCCCTGCAGGTGGATTTGGTCTGAGCGTGTGGAGCGTCAAGGGCGTCAGACCCAAGTTAAAATCAGAATTTCATAATAGTGATAAACAATAAGTCAATTAATTGCGTGACAAATGAGAATGATCAACCTCATTTTAATTGATGGATTTTATGGTTTTTTTCTTCCTATTAATGATTCTGGATGCAAAAGGCTGAACTCCACTGACCCTTAGTGAACTGTTGCATCTGCTCATCTTTTCTGTCCAAATCTATGATTGAAAGGTAATTTATAATCTGTACGCTTTTGGTTGAATATAGTTTTTATGATGTGGATTTTTTGTGGATTTAAATCCATTTAATTTTTGTTTTTGTTTTATTTTCCTTTATTTTCTGCTAAATGTTCTTTTGAAAATAAAGTGTATTTATTTTTGGCAGTATTTGCTCACATTATAATGTCATTACCATCACATCAGTTTAAAATGGTCTTCAAATAGTTTTATCATTTATCACAATAATTTTTGAGACATTTTGAGTGAAATTTGTCATCATGTCTCATCAAGTCACTTCTCAGCTGGATGCAGACTTTGCATGTTCTTCCTTACTGCTTGTTTTTAAAATGTTATATTTCTCATCTAAATATTTTTCTTTTTCATTTTTGGGCTTTTTATTTATTTAGTGCTCATGTCTTTTAACTTCCACTTAGTGCTGCCCTGTAGCAATAACATCATTTTGATGTACTTTGCTCTGCCATGCATGCAAAACCTCTGGATATCATCAAACACAATAATTTATAACAAAAACATCCAGAGATGTGAGAAAACTCCGTATTAGAGTTCAGTCCTGTTCATAACAGTCTGACTGATAATATTTCCAGATTCTGGCTTTGAGTTTAGTTCCCATCATCGTCGTCTTTAAAGTTTTACATTAAAGTTTTAATAATTTTAAATTTCAATACGCTGTGCCGACTCAGCAGGTTGTTTTGAAGCACTCTGATTGGTTGACAGGGTTTAGCTCTACACTGCCCCCTGTGGGTTTTTGCTCATTTCTGCAGTTGTCTGTGTTCACGGGATGAAAACTTTTGGAAAAGAAAAATATTTTGTAATTGCCTTGGCAGATATTTGTTTTTATAAATAGCAGGTTCTCATGTTTTTTAGGTCATTTGTTTCAGTGGATCGTTCCTCCACTAAGCCTGATTTTCTCTCTGAGCTTCAGGACCTTTAAAAGCCAACTTTCTTCATGTTTTCTAGTGATGACATTAAAGTTACATCCAGTGTAGCCTGAGAGCCTCAGACTGGTTTGGTTTCCAGTGACTAAAGTCTCGTCTCACCTGTAAACCAGCGAGTCATCCTGGCTGCCGTTGTACTGGATCTGGAACATCCTGATGCCGGGAATGTTCCTCTGGAAGTTGAACTTGATGAGCGCGGTGGACGACCTGGCCTCGGCCGTCACCACCCGCTTGTCCACGCCGCCCTTCACGTCGCCCGTCACGTTGCTGCCGTTGGCGCCGCCTCGGGTCGACGTGGAAATGTCTGACGAACCCGGATCGGGTTCTTGGATGTTGTTGGTGTTGTTGGAGATGTGAGGCAGTTTGATGATGACCAGCTCCACGGTTTGGTGGGCTTCGCCGGCCGGGTTGGACGAGATGCAGGTAAAGGAGCCCGTGTCTTTCACCGTGCTGATGAGGATGTCCAGAGTCCCGTTGCTGTAAACCAAGGTTCTGGAGGAGTTGGACACCAGTTTGCCTTCAGGAGAGATCCAGTGAATGGCTGGTTCTGGATCACCTCTTGCTTTACACCTTCAGTGATACAGAACCAGAGAAAATGGGCTCATTAGAAAGGAAGCAGAACGAGGCTGAGGAAGATCAAACATGAGCAATAAAAGGGAAACGTGTCAGATGAAACGACTTGATGGGTCTGAACAGCAAGATGAAAACAGGAAGTCTTTAAATAATAATCTATAAATCATCCCTAGTTGCATGAAGATAGTTTAGTAAATATTTCCCTTCTATCAGGATGTGATAATTGCAAATAGACCAGTTTCAAAGAAACCAAATCTGGAGTCAGTACAGGCTACAATCCAAGCCAACGTCTAGACAGAAGATTGTAGAAACTGCAGGTTTTGATCAGGTTTCTGACAGCAGCTCTTCACGGGTCCAGAGTTGGTACCTGAGAGCGACTCTCTGTCCCTCCAGGACTCTCATCTCATGGGAGAATCTGGTGATGAGCGGCGGCTCACAGAGGAACTCCTCCTCAGAGATGGACCAGAAGTATCGGCCAGCCAGGTGCTCGGGTGTGGCGCAGGTCTCCAGGTCGTCCTCCCTCTTCAGCCTCCGCAGCCACAGCAGCTCACAGTTACAGTGGAGAGGATTTCCTCCAAACGACAGCGCGAACGACGAGGGAGTCATCTCCCCTGATGTGGCGAGGACCTGGAAGATTTAAAGCAACATTCCTCTGACGATGTTCAGCCTCTTCTGAACGTTTTGAATCCTGTTTTAGAAACACAGCCTGGTCGGCTCTGACGTACCTGCGCCCGCTGAAACAGGGGGTCTGGTGGGAGTTTCTGCAGCTTGTTGGACGTGACGTCCAGCCGGTTGAGTTTCTGCAGAAGGGAAAAGGTTCCTTCTGGAATGTAATCCAGCATGTTGTGGTCTAAGCTCAGCGTATGAAGGCTTGTCATTCTCTGCATGAAGAAGAGAAAAATACAGATTTTTACATTTCTGTTGCTTTCACTGGAGATGTTTCATTGTTGTTCAGTATGAAATATTAGTGATGGAGAAAGGTGGAGAAATGAAACCTTTTTATTCATGTTATCCCCAGTTTTCATTGTAAAAGTGCCATTTTTTAAATAGAATCTAAAATATTAAACAGTGTTTCATTTATCCATAATTGACTGTGATCTTTTAGTGCAGCGCCGACCTGAATGGCCTCCCAGGGAATAGAGTCCAGGTTGTTGTAGCTCAGGTCCAGCTCCTCCAGCGCCAGCAGGTCGTTGAACGCTCCCTGATGGATCAGCACCAGCTGGTTGTTGTTGAGGATCAGGTGGTGAAGCTTTGACATCCCGCTGAACGTGTCGTTGCCTATCCTCGTCAGCCGGTTGCTGCAACACAGAAACAACGGAGCTGGAATAATCCGAGCATTCCACCGCCAGCCAGCGCTCTCCAGCGCTCGTTGTTGGCGTCTTACCTGTTGAGGTGTAGCGCTCGGAGATTTTCTAAATCTGAAAAGGCATGAGGTGTGATGTATGAGATGGTGTTTCTGGATAATGTCAGGTCCACCAGCCGCGTCATGTTTGCAAAGTCTTTCCTTTTCACGCTGTTGACACAAAGCAGTTGAGAGTAGTTAAACATCAGACCTCATGGATGGAGCTGCTTTACCAAACTTCCCCCATTAAACCATCTGTCTGCTGAATGTTTAGCTCCAACAATGAGGTTCAAATGCACAGAAACTTAAAGCAGGGAAGCGTGGGAACCTCGTTCATACATAAGAGGTTTCACACGTCTTATCCTTCACAGCTCATTCAAAAATCTGCAAGCGTGACGTTTTCTCTGTGGTTCTCTGCCATCTGGAGACGCTTTGAGCTGCTCCAGTGACTGTGAACCAACCACGAGTTCCTCCAGGGCCTGGAAGAGCCTCTTCTACCCAAACGGGTTCATTTGCATCCTGTGGCAGCTGAGTTTGTTCCCATGATCAAGCGATCTCTGGCTTCTACTCCAATATTGATTTATATTCACCAGAAGATTTTGGCGCTGTTGCCTCGTGATGCTGTAGATTAATGTCTCTGTGCCCAGTTTTGTTTCTCCTCACACTAAAGGACTCAATTTGTCTTCCATTTGTCAGTGTTACGGGGATTACTCATACTAGTGCTGCTCGCTGAATATATGATCAGAGGACAGAAACTCTCTCTCTGATCGGCAGACATGCAGGGCAAACGAAGGAGCCACTGTGGTTTGGATTCACGTGTTAGAATGGTCCAGTCAAAGTCCAGACATACAATTCAAGCCTTAAAACTTCAGTCTGAGATTCAGCTCCATCCAAAGACACTGGAAGAAATGTGAGTCAGAAGAGAAGCAGATCGATTTGGTGGGAAAACGTTTCGACTTTGGATAAAAATGTATTGTTTTTATTAATAAAGACCATAAACAGTGGAACCCCATCACCCGACATCTTTAGAGGTGAAACACTGGAGATGTAAGAAGCAACTTGGTGACATGTGAGGGTTGAAGATGGAGGTTTCTGTGTTGGAGAAGTATTTCAGAGAGTTTGCTTCACACGGTGCCACCTGCAGGGTCCTGGTTCCTGACTGAAGGACCCTGCTGCACTCAGACTCATCTCTCACGCAGCATCACCTTGTTACGAAGTTGTCGGCCAGCCGCAGCTCCACCGTGTGCCTGTCGATGTTTGGCGGCACAAACAGCAGACCCTTCTTCGCGCAGAGCGTCGCCAGGTTCGGAGACAGGATCTGGCAGACGCAGCGCTTCGGACAGATCTGCGCCCGCACCGTCATGGAAACCGCCAGGATCACGCAGAGCAACAGCCTCTCCATGGTCAGCATCCTCACCTGGTCGGACACCTGGACACCTGGACAGGTGGACAGAACACAGGTTCACAGAATTTCACCAAAGTGAACATCTTGCAGCCATTAACCATCTCTGACATCAGATTTAGTTTGTGCCACTCTCAACCTCACCAAGGTCTGGGCTTTGACTAGGCCAGGGATGGTGAACAGGTGTTCATCCATCCTGCCTGGCGGTTAAACCCACATTGATGCCACGTTTAGTCAGAACTCCAGGCCTCCACGATTCCCTGGAAGGTTTTCAGCGTCTTGTGAAAAACTTCCAGGGTGATGAACCTGGGCATGTTGGGAGTTGCTTCTCTTTGAATCCTGCTGCAGGTTCTCTGGTGAAATCAGATGTGCATGATGGGAGCAGCATGGAGGGAACAAACTGCTGCTTTAAGGACATTTCTGAAAACTAACGAGTTGACTGAGATCAGAGCATAAATCCCACATCAGCATAAAGTTCATTACCAATGAAATTCTTTCTTTGGTGGAAATACTTGAAGCTAATTAGTGAACAGTTATTTATAAATAAAAACACTGAAGGACATGAGAAAATAAAGAAAATCCAAGATCCCACAGATCGATGAACCAAATGAGAACAGAACGCTGTCTGACTGACTTCAGTCCAACCTCCTTTAAAAATGAGTCGGAATATTAAATTCATTCAAAACAGCCCAGAGGAGTTAAGAAACTCTGAAAAACTGCATTTATTTACGGTAGAACTGAAGATTAATGTTGTGAATTAGGATTAAATATAAAACTTCCATAAAACTGTTTATTCCAAACTGGAGATTAAAAATGTGGGCCTGTAATAAAACGATCAGCATTAATTTGGCCTGACATTAAACGGAGAATAATTTCCTCCAAAATCTGTTGGTTCAGCGCCGTGATGATCCATGAAACAGGATTTAAAGTGAAAATAAACCAATCGGTCGGCGAGAAACCATCATTTTTATGTCTGTTGTTTGCATGAATTATTGAATCAAGATGGAAGCAAATAAAAAGCTGAAGCTCTCGTCACTGAGCTGCAGCTCCTCTATTAAACCTGAATTTGTGATTCTTCTTTTGTCTGAAAGATTTATCACATCTCATTATTAAATGAATACCTCTTGCTCTTTCTGTGCTTTTCATTTCTTTATATAATGACTGAACTAAAAGCGGCTGCCCTGTTGGAGGTCGTACCTCTCCGTTTCAGGAGGAGTCATGGGGACCGTTCATTCAGTGACCCCTGAGTGACCCCTGGCTCTCCCAAGCAGATATCGGCTCATTAATTACTGAGAAATGAGTCCGATGAGCGTCAGCGAGAGTGGGAGACAGAAATGGGGAGGAAATGAGAGAGAGATATCAGAGATCAGAGAGAGGATAATTAAAATGAGTGCTGAGGTGTGAAAGGGAAACAGGGGTGGGAGGGGCAGGGTCCATGAACGGATCCAGAACCCAGGATGCTAGTAAAGTTAGCATCCTGGCAGAACCAGCTGTAACTGGCAGTAACTCAGGTTACTCTGAGTGACTTTCAGCCCTGCTGGGATCAGATGTGACGGTGAATTAACCAAAGGGATTATGGGTAAGGAAGACAAATTAAGCTGTTTGTAGTGGTGTGAAAAATGTGATTCTGTTTCACGAGGGACGAGTCGCTTTATACGTTTCTTTGAAGGCTGTCCACCAGAAATCCCAACCCTACACACACACACACACACACACACACACACCCACACACACACACACACACACACACACACACACACACACACACACACACACACACACACACACACACACACACACAGAAAGCTGTTTCACCCCTGGCTTGCACACTGATGAAGGACGAGCTCTGATGGATTCGCCACACAGTCTGCGTATTGAAACTGATCTGAGATGCGTTCAGGTCTCCCTGGGAAACCGGCGGTTCGACGTGACGCTTGGAGCAAGTCGCTCTGTCCCTCTTTTGAAGCTGCAGCCGCCACTGAAGCACTTTGTTCACTTTTCCTGCCCCTGATGTCTCTTAAGACACAGAGCTTCCAGTGAGACGCTTTGATTTATTAAACAGCTAAATGCAGGATTTTCCTGCTGCAGTCGTGGATTTTTCCCTTGACGACACTTTTGAGTTTAGTTTTGGATAAAAAAATATTGTCCAATAGTTGGACTGAAGGGCACAAAATATCAATTTTTCTTTTTTGATTTTAGGTGCAGCTTCTCTGCAAAGGAGGAGTCAGTTTGAAATAACCAGGTGCAATGCTGCTCTGCATTCTCATTGGCTGATGTTTGATGATCAGCCAATCCTGGAGCAGCATTCATTTTCCTCAACTGATTAGATTAGTTATTAGATATAAGCTTCTAAAATGGTTTCCGGTGAGAATACCTTCTGTTTCACGCACGCTGCCGCCACGCACATTGGCGCGATGGCAGCTTCTGTCTGTCCATCACAGTGAACCTCATGCATCAGCTAATGGGTTCATCCTCTCAAACAACAGGGGTCATCAGCTGCCTAAATACACCAGAATTAGTGCACTAATTAAATAAAGTCTGTGAAGCTGCTGCACTGAGCAACGCTAAACACACACACACACACACACACACACACACACACACACACACACACACACACACACACACCACACACACACACACACACACACACACACACACACACAGAAATGAAAGTGGATGAGAGAAACGGAGTCTCCAGTCGTGGCTCTGCAGTCGAAATGTTCAGACATTTCAAAATCAGTTTAACCACATCAAAGCATTTGAATTTACATGACATCTATTCCATCTTTAAAATGTTTGGTTAATTTAAACCAAAATACGGATATTAAAGGAAAGAGACATAATTCTACCAAAGGCTCCTCTGTCAGTTTCTGCTGCTTGTTGGATCTTCATCCAGGATTCTTGGGAAAAAGTTTTGGGCAAAACTTGTCAAATATTAATGTATTGATATTCTATTTTCCTCTGTATGTTTTTGTATATTTGCTGTATTTTTTATGTAAACATCTGTTAGCTCAAAGCTTCTCTTGCACCAACAAAAGTAGACTTTAAATCTTTTCATGCTACAAATAATTTTTTGCTTCCTTAAAGTTAAAGCCCAACAGATTTTGAAGCTTTACAGCTTTTGCCTGAATGTTCAAATATAAACTAAACTTTAGCCCAAAACATTAACCGGCTTGGTTAAGTATAACAGGAATCTGATGCACATTCAGTTCAATCAAACATTGCAGACTGAGGGAGGTCAGTCTGATCTGTAGCTCATCTTCCATCACGACTCCTGCTGGATTTATCCAGATTGGACTGAATCTGTTCCCAGCCACATCATTTACAGCAGAACCTGACCTGCAGGAACCTGAGCTGACGATGAAGGTCGGCCCGGTTGGAGCGGCGCGCCGGTGCCCGTAAAGCCTCCCTCCACTCTGAGACGACATGTTTGGTCCAAACACATTAAACATGCAGCATCTGGAGACACATGTACACCACTCCAGTATCGATTTCAGAGCAGGTTATGAATGCGCTCATCAGGGTTAGGAGAACGACTGCAAAGGGAGGAGAAACAGAAACCGGAGAAGGCCGGGGAGTAAGTGCCTGATTCATGGTTCTGGTCCACAGCATCACATCACAGCACCGTTCTTCAAAACACAACAGAGTGCATCCATCAGCGGCTATCAGATTATATAACCTCCAACAAACAATTTCTCTGCCGTAACGTTACTATCAGGGCCGGTCTGAGTGTTTACATGAGAGACGCTGAAGATGCTTGACTCAAGTTGTTTCTCTGCTTGTTTAAAAGCATGAAGGACATTTGAGGTGCAGATGGAGAGCAGAGCAGATTCATTCAAAATGGAGCCATTTCACTTGATTTATGCTGTAAATGTAACCTGGAAGCTCAGAGGAGTTTTCAGATTGAATAGATTCCAAAACCCTGCAACAAAAAACTAAACGCTACTTATGTTCCTCAGTATTTCCTCCTGGTTTATTCATCTGCATTCAGCTACATTCACTCCTCTGTCTCTGAAAACACACACTTCTATGTATCGATCTATAGATCTATGGAGATCTACAGATCAGTTTGACCCCATATCACAACCATCACTTCCTGCTTTGTGTTTTACCTGTAAGGAAAACATTTTACTACCATTTACTGCTGCATCATTTTTAATACAGAAATATTGGCTCAGGAAGCTTTTAGGATGTTATTCCTGAAGCTACTTTTAATCTAACTTTACTGAATACATGACAGATTTCTGCTGTGATCAGGATGTGACCTCATAGAAAGCTAATGTCCTTACAGACATCAAAGGATAGAAAAGAGAATATTATTTTGGTGTGAAGCCATTTTGATCCAACATGGTGGATCTCACTACATCACCAAAATATCACAGACTTTGACCCAAACAGAAAAGCAGAACTTTTCATTTCAAGCCGTTTCAAAAAGCAGAACCATCGACCAGTAGGGGGCGTAGCCTGACGCTGACCCCGTGACCCCCACAGATCCTCCTGCTGATCTGCAGATAAATCCAGACAGAAAGCAGCATGGCTGATCCTCAATGGGTCAAAGGTCACACACTCCAAATGGTCCACAGGAGGCTTTGATGCCAAGTACTGAGTGCAGATGGAAATGAGTCAAATTATATTTAGTGAAAACATAAAGAGACAAACTTGGATGTGTTCAGATAAAAAGCATGTTTAGGAAACTGTCTCATTATTCAGAAATAATGTCTGGACTTTCAGTCTACAATCAATCACGTGGCTAAATTATTGAATAAATACTTTTGTGAGCTGAACAACAAAGATATTTATATTATTAATCTATTAATCTGAGCAAAGCTTCAGGAGCCTCCATAGAAATCTGGAGGCTAACGTTAGCGTTAGCTGAATCAGAATGTGAACTAGAAATTATTATTGGTCAAACAAATGCAGAAAACAATGAAAACAACTGACAGAATAAAGTCGCAGATAAAATGGCAGAAAATGTTGTGGTTGTTGTAATGAGCTCTCCTGGGTTTCACAGAGCTTTTAATTAAGCTCCACCAAGAGGCAATAATAATTTATTTAAACAACCTAACTGGGTCAGGCTCCTCCACTCAAACAGTCCTGGATGAAACACAAGTGGAAGTTAAAACAAGAAAAATGACAGTAAAGAGAGAAAATGAAAGATTTTAGTCCCATGATGAGGAATTAATCTTTTCTGCATTGAACAGCCCAGAGCTGCAGCTTTAAACATTTTATCTGCCACCATGTTTCAGCCACTGGGCAAATAGATGGAATATTGTTTTTACTTTAACTATACATCTTTGCAAATCTGACAGCATGAAAAACAAAAAGTTCTGCTTAACTTTTTATATGCAATCTGTGAGAAACTTCAAAAGTTAATGAGAGAAGCAAAAAGATGGAATAATATTCAGTCACAGTTACACCAGTTATAGATCGATTTCAGCCCAGCAGCAAAAATCCTCAGAACTGATTGAGACGTTTAGAAAAATGAAGTTTCTGTTCCAGGATGTAAAACAGCTGCATGTTGACAAATATTATGCCATATTCAGGTTCATCTAATAATGTTTTACATTATTATTGAAAATGAATGGAGTTGTGATTTATGATTTGAAGTCAAATCCACATTTCAAAGAGGAAAATAAACAATATGTTGGTATTAGAAATGATTTCCAGGTTTCTGATGTCATTTTGTATTTTACATAGTTCAGCTGTGAGACATAAATCATCAAAATAAACATGTTTATTACATGTGAATAAATGAAAAAATAGACTTTTAGTGAAGAAGCTTCATAAACTGCAACAGAGCTGAACTGGTTTCAGAACTAAAACAAGATTACCAGTCTGTCCAGAACACACACACACACACACACACACACACACACACACACACACACACACACACACACACACACACACGCGCACACACACACACACACACACACACACACACACACACACACACACACGGTCCGGCTCATCGATCTGCTCTCTCTCTCTGCTCTCCTGCATTGTTGTTATGCTTTTCCAATTCATAATTAATAATCTCAGCATCGTTCTGGATGAAGAAACAGCAGAACGGTGGGAGGAAAGGCTCCTCAACACAAAGACGCTGTTTTGGTTTGTTTATGTGCAGATCAGGGAAATGGGATTGGCCTGCAGAGTGAAGCATTGTGGGAGGGCATGGCGAACACATTATGACATCAGCTTGTAATGACACATTGTTCTGCTTGTGTGGGAAACGTGGAGGATCCTCATCACATCCTGTTCTAATGAGAGACAGCGGGAAATCTGGAGCTAAAATAACTTCAGAGTCGATTTATTCTCTGAATAATAAATAAAAATCTGCTCCCTAGAAAATCCCATCCAGCCGAACGGAAGGAGGAGCAGCAGCGTTTCCTGCAGCTCTGCTGGGACATCACTTCCTGTACGTTCCTGCAACGCTGCAGAAGCAATCCCAGCAGCCACTGCAGCTCCTGCTTTGTTTCTCTCTAACTGGACTCAGACTGAACTCTCATAAACAAGTCAATTAATTATGGAACTGAAAAGATATGAATTGATGAGTTTATTCAAAGGTCATTATAATGAAAAACTGTCTGGTTATTGCTGTGTACACACTTTGGTGGGTATTATAAGCTGCTCTGAGTGTAATGCTGTTCATCAATCATTATGAAATATTGACAGGTGAGGAGTTAAACCGAGGAGAGTCAGGCCTCCAGAGCTGCATCACCTAGAAGTTACAGGAGGGAGTTTGGCACTGCTGATCTAAAACAAAGTCCAGGCCTGCAGGACCAAGTTTCCACCTGATGTGATCATTTTACAGCCAGTTTGATGCATGAATGGAAAAGTTTCCTATGTGTTTATGTCCACAGTGGTCATGCAGCGGTCAGCCATCACTGGGTTGGAACCGGGTTCATGATTTTTACCATGTTATTAATTTGTTTATGAATGTCACAGTCTATAATCTATCATACAGGTTGTCATGGATTATTAATCTGTTCTTCCTCCTGTGTTTCTGAGTCTGACCCTCCGTCCCGCGGGCGAACCAATCCCGTTTCATCACAGGATTCAAGTCATTCAAGATGATCAATGATCAAATCCATCATCTTCTACATTTCCTGTTCACCCATAACTTGTTCATGAATCTCCTTCAGAGTCTGAGCGGGAAGCTGATCCTGATAACAACCTACAGATT
>NW_026562412.1:1215000-1217500 GCF_027474105.1 Poeciliopsis prolifica
TACTGTAGATCCTGCATATAGAGCTACATACTGTAGAGCCTGCATATAGAGCTACATACTGTAGATCCTGCATATAGAGCTACATACTGTAGATACTGTATGTAGAACTACATCCTGTAGATACTGCATATAGAGCTACATACTGTAGATACTGCATATAGAGCTAGATACTGTAGATCCTGCATATAGAGCTAGATACTGTAGATACTGCATATAGAGCTACATACTGTAGATCCTGCATATAGAGCTACATACTGTAGATACTGTATGTAGAACTACATCCTGTAGATACTGCATATAGAGCTACATACTGTAGATACTGCATATAGAGCTAGATACTGTAGATCCTGCATATAGAGCTAGATACTGTAGATCCTGCATATAGAGCTACATACTGTAGATACTGTATGTAGAACTACATACTGTAGATCCTGCATATAGAGCTACATACTGTAGATACTGCATATAGAGCTAGATACTGTAGATACTGCATATAGAGCTAGATACTGTAGATCCTGCATATAGAGCTAGATACTGTAGATCCTGCATATAGAGCTACATACTGTAGATACTGCATATAGAGCTACATACTGTAGATACTGCATATAGAGCTAGATACTGTAGATCCTGCATATAGAGCTACATACTGTAGATCCTGCATGTATGGCCATCACAGCTTCAGTTTTCCTGTTTTCTCTCTCAGCTGCTGATGGATGTTTGGTTTATTCACCTGAATCCAGTCATGAAAAACAAAAAGTGTTTTTCATTTTCAACACAAAGTAAAACTAGGAGCATTTCACAAGGAGAAACACATCAGCAGACAGAAATCAGATATAAATGTCTGTTAGTGAGTTAACATGTTTAAAAACGGTTCTGATCCAGTGGGGCAGATGTGCCCCACTGTTTCTCTGGGTTTGAACCTCATTGATAGAAACTCTGATGTTCATCCTGAAGATGAACTTCTCTGCTCTCTGTAAGCTAACCGCTAACGCGCTGAGCTCTGTCCCAAACCCTCCAGCAGCATCAGTGCAGCAGCAGCAGGTGTTCAGGATCTGTGTCTGCTGAAGTGATTCCTTTTGTTTGGAAGATTCAGGTGAATCAGTTCCCTCCAGGCGGCGGTTGCTGCCTTCAGGCGGTTGTGGCCAGGAAGAGGAAGGAGGTCCAGTCAGAGAGAAGAGTCAGATCAGCTTCTGCAGGCTGGAGTCATTTTGTAGTTTTTTTCAGAACTACAAATAAAAGAGGGCAGCCGAGTTCAGCTGCAGGAAATGTTCCTGTTATTATAAAAATATAAGCTGTGGTTCTGACACAGTCATATTTAATATCAGATCTAATTCAGCACAAAGACAGAAAAGCACAACTCAAACACATTTTAAAGGGACTTTGCTGCTGGAGTTTTTCTGTTTTCTTGTTTTTAAAGTGAGAAGAAACGAGGAGAGAGATTACAACCCTAACCCTAACCCTAACCCTAACCCAACGATCAGAGATAACTGACCAGGTCCAACATCTGGTTCCTGGAAAAGCTGCAGCAGTCAAAACATGCCGTAAGTTTCATTGAACTACAGCAGAAGCTTTAAATGAACGAAGATTCACTGAACTGCAGATTTAATCAGAACTGAATCCATGAAAACATTTATTTCTTTTTCACCTTGTGATTATCTAATAACCAGAGTTCATCACTCGTCTGTCGGAGTTACACTTCAGTCTGCAGGTTTGCTGACACTGTGTAAACTAAAAGGTTCTTTCTTGACCCACACACACACACACACACACACACACACACACACACACACACACACACACACCACACACACACACACACACACACAGAGAGAGAACTCATTAAAAGGCGTAGGCAGTCCATTTCCTGCAAAGGGAGATGGAAGCATATTTCTCCAAAGACAACAGCCCATATATGGGCAACCGCAGAGCACTTCCTCTAACATTCCACATACATCAGCTGTTAACAAAAGCACCAGGGGACAGGAGGAGGAAACTACCGAGACAGTCAACCAGAATCAGAACAAATTAGAAATATAAAATTCTTTGTCCAATTTCTTTATGAATTGTTCTGTCATCAAAATGTTCTTCATTTTAATGGAATCAGTGTCTGATGGGTTTGACCCTGGTGGGACGGAGGCATGCCTGCATCGTGACTGTTGGCCCACAGGAGGCGCTCTGAGCAGAACAGATCAGTTTCATAATGAAGCTTCAAATGAAAAATGCTTTCAGTCGAATGAGAAAAGCATGTAGAGTTTCTGGGTCGTTCCCTTCTGTCCATTAGGACCCGACCGGGTCAGAAGAACATCATCAAACCGTGACACCGTGAGCCAGGACAAAAGTCAAAGTTCCTCCAGGCCTGCACACCATGCTTTGTGTCTATAGCTATATAAACACATACATGAAAATATATATGATACCCATCAGGTTGAGATTTTAACATGTACATTTTGATTATTTGATTATGTAGATTTTAACGGAATAAATCCCTTTTTCACATAAA
>NW_026562412.1:1222500-1245000 GCF_027474105.1 Poeciliopsis prolifica
GAGCTAGCTCAGCCAGCAGAGAGTTAGCAGCTGAGCTAGCTCAGCCAGCAGAGAGTTAGCAGCTGAGCTAGCTCAGCCAGCAGAGAGTTAGCAGCTGAGCTAGCTCAGCTAGCAGAGAGTTAGCAGCTGAGCTAGCTCAGCCAGCAGAGAGTTAGCAGCTGAGCTAGCTCAGCCAGCAGAGAGTTAGCAGCTGAGCTAGCTCAGCCAGCAGAGAGTTAGCAGCTGAGCTAGCTCAGCCAGCAGAGAGTTAGCAGCTGAGCTAGCTCAGCTAGCAGAGACCAGCGTATCATCTGCTCCATGCAGAAAATGCTACAATCTCATAATCTTCCTCTGTTTTCTCCAGCTGAGTGTTCAGTCATCATTTTGTGTTTCCTGAGTGAATTCCAGTCAGGACAGATCATTTTTTATTAAAAACCTCTCAGACGCAGACAAACAGTGAGTTTAGAAGAATCTGAGGTTTTACCTTCAGAGATGTAGAAGCATTCTGCACATGTTACAGGATTCACATGTGACCGTGGGGACTCAGCATGGTGGATCAGACCGCCGGCCCACAATCCTCACTACAAACAAACACAAAGTCATATTTAGTGTTTTTGCTTTATTAAAGTCGTCATTATATCAGCGGCGGAGAGCCGAGTTCTGCAGCATCGACTCAATTCAGAAGAAACCCAATTATCAATTAACTGGCTGCTTTTCGCTTTGTGGACAGGAAACCAGCCTGGGATCAATGACCCAAACAACCCAGAGTATCGACCCACAGACATCGCTCTTCCCTCATCCGCCTCATCTCTTCACATTTTGACCCACTTTCTCCTTTCCCCACATTTCATCATTTCTTTACCCTGCCTCAGTTCTTCCCTCGTACTGGCTTTCCGCTCTCCTCCTTCAAAGGATAGAGGACACGGCTGAAACAAAGGCCGCTCCTATACCAGCTGAGCCAGCAGGACGGAGAGAGGGAGCGAGGGATCAAAATGAGGCAAGGAGGAAAAGAAAGAGGGCAAAGAGTGAGGTGGATGAGAGGGCAGGGATGGGATGGAGGCCTGGAGTCAGAGAGCGAGGGATGAATCAGGAGCAGGATGGATGTGAGAGGATGAGGAGATTTCAGGGATTGCTCTCACGTTAATAGTTTGGCGGTTTCTGGTTTCAGACCGATTGAACGCAGAAACGCAGAGACTGAGTCCATTATGAAACATTTCCCAGAAAAACACTCACATTTCATCAGACAAAGACTCTTTCTGTAAATCTGTGTGGCGACTCGCCGTCGCAGGTCTGAACACGCCACCATCCTTCTGATCTCAGATTATGGAAATTACAGGCAAAATATTTCTGCTGACTGAAAATACAGATTTTCTTTCATTCAGAAATATCTTGAGAAGGAATTTAAAAGCAGATGTTTGCATAATGAAAGGACTCAGTCAGCAGACCTGGAGTTGATACGCTCCAGCGCCCCCTGTCCTCCGCACAAGGACATAAAAACTCTGTGTGTGTGTATGCGTGCGTGTGTGTGTGTGTGTGTGTGTGCTTGTGTGTGCGTGTGTGTGTGTGTGCGTGTGTGTGTGTGCAATGCTTGGCCGAGTGTATGGACTGAGCTCAATAGCAGCCAGGGTCGTTTTTGTCAATTATTGAAGCAGGTCAGTAAACAGGAGGACAAGCAGAATCTCTCTGCTTCACTGCTTAAACTTCCTGTTGAACCAAAATATTAAACTTTATTTCAAACATCTCAAGAACTTTCAATGATGTTGAAATGCTCAGCTGGAGAACATTTCTTTGATTAATGTGGCTTCAGGCCAGCATGAAAGAAAGGTGACTAATGTTGCACAAACTGCTGAGTTTCTGATCTGTGCTGTGATGCTTAATGTAGCAGAAACAGAAATCCACTGTTTGTGACTTTAAGGTCTTAAAAAACGTTGAAGTGAATAAAATTGGTTCCCCTCGGATTATTACATAAATTTACTGGTCAAAACAAAAAGGAGGCAGTGAGTCGGCGCACGGCAGGCTTTCCTACGATCAGCGTCTGTCTGAGGAAAATAAAAGTAGAAATGTGAAGCTCCCAGCTGCAACAGCAAACAAACTCATTAAAGCATAATTAGGACATCTGCTGCATATGAAATGCTATCAGAGATGCAAGTGGAAAACGGATGTGAAGCATTGGGGTCATTACAGCCGGCCACACAGGTACAAGCTGGACAGAAAACATCAGCAAGTCGTCCACACAGCAGTCACATGGTTCACATGCTAACAGGTTAGCCGCAGCAGGTCAGAGGTCATCAACCAGAGCTGTGTGGAGCGAAGACGTTTAATCTCTGTGTGATTTTCTTTCTTTATTTCTATGAACTGATCACAGCTGCTCTAAACCCACAGAGTGAAATAATCGGCTGGAGGAAGCTCCGGTTTTCCACTCCGACGCTAAACGCTTAGCTGCTCGTTTCAAAGGAAGCCAAACCATTCAGTGTTTATTGGTGTTCTGCATTTCTAAATATTATCTTCCTGTAGTAAAAAAGTGTTTGGGTTTGCAGCGTCAGTTGGACATTTTGATGAAACAGAAAGTGAGTCTTTACAGGTAACTTCCTGTTTGCTCAGCAGCACCTGGCTGATGCTTTTTCTGTTAAATGTCTTAGAAAAGGGTGTACTTAGTTTTCCCTGTGATGTACGATACATCAGAGAGGAATAGCATCTGCTAGCATCTGCTAGCACCATCAAGTAAAAGCTGCTGAACAGCCTGTCAGAAAACAATCCTCCTCCTGAGAGCAGACCAGGACGTCTGTGAGATCAAAGTCGTTTCCGATTCCTCTCAGACTCTTTCTGTCTGGATCACACGGTTCAGTGTGAAAGGTAAACACCAGATGACACCGCGGTGTGTGTGTGTGTGTGTGTGTGTGTGTGTGTGTGTGTGTTTGGAGGGAGGCGTTCCCCCCAGATGGACCATCTTTCATCCCTCCATCTCTCCTGCTCTCTCCAGGATCTCTCTGTCATTCTCACCACCCATCCATACATCCATCCATCTCTGCCCACACAACATGCCGACTCTACCCATCATCCTCCACTGCATCAACTTCTCTGCACGTCTGCGCTGCTGCTGGACACTTAAAGATGGATCAGATCGTTTCTCTGGTGAGCATCAAGATTTAAAACCAACTGACAGGAAGAGCAGAAGGACTGGTTCTAGCCGGCTGCTCCACTTTACTGACGTTTTGAAGCATTTAAAGCTGGACAGAGACACTGGAGATTAAATAATAATAATTCAAAATAAGGTGCTTTGGTAGAAACACTTTCAATGCTCCAAAAATTTCTATTTTCACTCAACTTAAAAATAAACAGTTATTTTTAATTCAGCAATTTATCATCACAGATATAGAAAACCTTTACATTACTTTCCCATTTCTATTACAATAATAAGTGAGTTAAAGAGAAGCAGCTCATTATATCTGCATCAGCCTTTAAAACAAAACAAAAATCTCATCAAAACCAAGAAAATAGGAACGCAACACAAATCCATTTTATGTCTCATATATAAGCACACTCTAAAATCAACACCGTTGATTTCATGCAGACAAAACTAATAAAATAATAATCCAGGTTTTTGTCACCAGTATAATGATTAAGGAGAATCAGATACTTCAGTAAAACAACAAGGTGAATTATTGATCGACAAGTCCAGTCAGAATGAACAATGTCAGTAAAGTAAGTACAGCCTGTGTTCCTTCAGAGGACTCAAGTGTCAGCCTGGTGCTGCTGATAAAATGCATTGATCGATGCATTGATCGATGCATTGATCGATGCATTGATCTATGTATTGATCGATGCATTGATCGATGCATTGATTAGGTGATCAAAAGAAACAGCTGACTGCTGAGGAGCATCCAGCTGTGCGCTAACACCCGACTTAGCTCAGCAACTGTTGCTGTTAGAAAGTCATTCTCTAACTCTTTGAAGTCATCATCCATTCTAGTGGATTTCCTGAAGATCAGACCAGATAAATGTTCATGAAATGCCCAGAAGCCTCGGAGCTCAGTGTGAATCTCTGCAGGACTTAAATGTTACAGATGATGACAAAACAGGTAGAAAAGGAAATCATCACTGGTTTGGAGGGAATGAAGGAGAAAACTGCTAATCGAGACATAAACATGAGATCTGACCAGTCAGTGAAACTTCACCATCATTCGACATGTTCGTTCTCCTTCTGCTGAACATAGAAAGTTCCCCTGGTTCAAACCTTCAGCCTGTGGAGGAACATGGCTGTTCGTACTGAGCCCGGTTCTGGTTCCGGTTTGGCTCTGCTGTTAAAGGGGAGTTTTCCTTCCACTGTCGCCCCCTGCTGGTCCAGGAGGACTGAATGCTGCGAGTCAGTGGCTCAATACTCTGCTTCGTTTCCTTTGGTAGAAAAGTTCTTAAACTAATTTAAATAATGAACAGAACTTTATGCACTGATAACCAGGATCAACTGGATCTACTGGATCTACTGGATCTACTGGATCTACTGCAAAGTGTGACTAGAAGGAAAGTTTCTTGAAATGACCTTTGTCATGACCTGCTGCTGTAGAAGTGAAGTGCATTCTGGGTCATCAGTGTCCATCAGAACGGTGGTGAATCATTGATTTGGTCATAAGCGGTCTGACCTCTGACCTCTGTGCTCAAACCCACCTGACCAGCTGCTGTAGCTCAGACTGGTTCTAATGGAAAGGCGTCAGAAAACAAACTGGTTTCAGATAAACAGACACAGACCAGTCTGGGGGTCCATGGTAACGGTGACGATGGGAATGCTAACAGTTGCATCAACTGGTTTACAAATCCATTATTAATATGTTTCAAAACAGCAGCCAGCTCCGTGTCAAAGGTCATCAGTCAGCCCACGGTCCAGCTGCGTCGCTGAGGTGACGAAGTTTCTCCTGAAGAAGCAGGAACTGCTGGACCTTGACTCCAGTCATGGGAAATGTTTCTGTGTGCAGCATTTAGATTTCACACAGCAGGTGGTCCAGGCATGTGTAAGTGTAATGCTCCCAGAATAATACTGTTATCTGTTCAGGTTGTTAAACCCACTGAGCTGCGATTCAGACATGCTGCTGCCAGAGCAGATGGTTCACTCCCTGAAACAGAGAGGAGAGGAAGAGATCCGGCGTTTCCTTTCTGCTGGGAGGAGACTTACAGTCCGACTGTCTGAGGAAAAACTGCCTGCTTCTCTCTGGAGGGAGACGGCAGAGCGCATCCAGTAACACTCCTCAAGAGCCTTCACATTAGTATCTGCTGCTGTCCGACTGTCACATGACTGCAGGACGTCCACAAAGTAACAGAGTGGATCAGATTCCATCTGGAGGAAACTCTACTCTGCTGTGTGACGGTGCAGAATGAGTCGGTGCAGAATGAGACGGTGCAGAATGAGACGGTGCAGAATGAGACGGTGCAGAATGAGACGGTGCAGAATGAGACGGTGCAGAATGAGACGGTGCAGAATGAGTCGGTGCAGAATGAGACGGTGCAGAATGAGACGGTGTAGAATGAGACGGTGCAGAATGAGACGGTGCAGAATGAGACGGTGCAGAATGAGACGGTGCAGAATGAGACGGTGCAGAATGAGACGGTGCAGAATGAGACGGTGCAGAATGAGACGGTGCAGAATGAGACGGTGTAGAATGAGACGGTCCTGCAGACGCCACACATTTACAGTCAGAGTGATAAAACTATAAATCACCACATAAACACAAACGCTGCTCTGAAATAAAACCTGGACCAGAACCACAGGCTGGACCAGAACCACAGGCTGGACCAGAACCACAGCCTGAACCAAACAGTCCAGCCCTGCAAACACTGAAGATGCTTTTGTCATATTTTTCTCATTTCTTCATGCGATTATTCAACTAATGCAGTTCCTGAAATTATGAATCCTCAATTTTGCTTGTATCAAAATAAAGTAGTGGAAACTATGTTACGAATCCAGGAGCCATGATGAAATAAGATGGTTATGGTTGTTGAAGACTGTTTTAAAGCTGCGGTGTGTAATGTGCGTCCAGGGGCCCATTTCCAGCCCAGGGGCCGATTCTGTGCAATTCAACAACCTACTGAACTGAAGCAGAATGAGGCTTTTTATGTTTATTGAGGGCAAAATTATTGCCAACAAATTAAAATCTTATTACTATTGAAAATATAAACATAAAGTGTCTTTTATCATTTAACCTAATTTCACAGTAAACAGGACTTTAACTTTGATGCCTTCAAGTCTAATTTTGAGTGATTTTTGAGTTCATTTTAATGAATTACATAGATTTTAACTCATGTTTTTCCACATACAAAGATTATGGCTGGAAGCTTTTATTGATATAGTTATGCTAACGTTAATAATAGTTATGCTAACGTCTGTGTGCATAAACAAAGCTGCGGCTCTCGGCCCACTGAGGTTTATTTCTGTTTCCCAGCGATCTGATTGGAGAAGACAGCTGCTGTGTTCATTATGCTAATAGGAGTTAGCCTGTCAGCGAAGCTATTCAAGCCTAAAGTAGCATCTCAATGCTAAATGTAGCAGCAGCACAGATGCTAATGCTAATGCTAGATTCCAATGGCTAATGCTAGCCATTGATGTTTGTTTGTTAACCTCTGACCCTGAACAGAGGAGCAGCTGTTTTACTCTGTCTCATGTTCTCTTATACATCTTATTAAAATTAGTTTTCTATGTTTCTCATTTCATATTCTTTTGATGGGAATCTATGCTGACTTTGGCAGAAATATGGACGACAGTTTGATTCCAGTCAGAGCAAATAAATTCATCCGGAGCGTCGGCCATAAAGCCTGGCTGATCAGAAGTGACGGCTGAATGAGCGGGAGCCGAACCAGTTTGATTAAAAGCTTTCCTGTCTGCAACATTCATAAAACTTTCACCAATTTACCTGTCAAAGCTCATCAACAGATTGGCTGCATCTTTAAAATCTAATTTATTTCATCCATTTTGAACACCTTCATTTCAGGGAGGAGCCTCTTCCAGCACAAACCCAAAAGACTCATCCTGCTTTAATCATAATCGACATGAAGAAGTTTCAAACAACAACAAATATCCAGAGAAGGAACAGAGAAATCAGATTTACACCGAAATGTCTTTGATCTGCAGCCAGACAGGCACACATACACACACACACACACACACACCCCACACACACACACACACACCACACACACACACACACACACACACACACACACACACACACACACACACACACACACACACACACACACAGTGCAGAACCCATTATTCAGAGAAATGGGCCAGAATAAATTTGTCTGCTGTGAGTTTTTGTTGTGTGTGTGTGTGTATGTGTATATCTGTGTGTGTGTGTGTGTGTGTGTATCTGTGTGTGTGTGTGTATCTGTGTGTGTGTGTGGGGGGGATGCTTGTCCAGAGGAGACTGTCTTATTTAGAGAGCTGCTGCAGGGCTGCAGGCGTAGATGTTGGTTTAAAGCTAAAACTTAAATGTTTACAGATAAGTGATGTTTTTCTGATGAAGGTCTAGTTTTTACCGACTTTCCTAAATCCGATTAGGAAAGTCTGAACTTCTAAGTGTTTTTATGCCAAAGTCAAATGAACAGAGTCAGAAACAGGATCGTTTCTGATTCTGCATCTGAACTGAACTAAACATTCAGGAGTTTGTTTCTAAAGATATTAGAGTTTTCTATCACTCTTCTTCATCTTATTTTATTATTCATGCTCACACATTTCCATTAACTTAATGCAGAAGAAATATGAATGTGTCAATATGGAACCTGCTAATATGCTGAACTTTGTGTGTTAATCGTCACTATCAGCTGTTTTCATTCATTCATTCATTTATGTCTGTTTATTGCTTCGTCACATTCTGCTGTTGTTTTCTGTCATCACTTAAAAACGATCATCTGGTCTTAGAAAATCAGCAAAGTCCATTAAAATAAATATGGTTTCTGTGCTGTTAAGAAATGTAGATTCATGATTGTAGATTTCCCACCATTTAAACTCTGTAATGCAAAATTAGGATAAAACTCGAGTAAAGTGTTCAGTATAAAAAAGATCCCACATGGATCTAAATTGAAGCCAGTCTGAGATGGAAAACACAAAATGTTTGTAGAATATTGATTGAAATTCGTCGTCTTTGCTCAGATTCCTCACATCAAATGTTGAGAAGCTCCTGATGCAAAGCTGAAGCAGAAACACGGCAAGAACTTGACCTGAGGACAGCAACTGCTGAGCAACTGCTGCTGAGCAACTGCTGTCCTCAGGTCGACCGATCCCACGACCGATCAGTAATCCCACGACCGATCAATAATTCCACGACCGAATAATCCCACCACCGATCAATAATCCCAGGACTGATCAATAATCCCACGACCAATCAATAATCCCATGGCCAATCAATAATCCCACAACTGATCAATAATCCCATTTCAACTCAGACCACAAACAGGAACTGCAGCTTTAAATGTTTTATTTTTGAAACAGACAAAACAGGATGAATCCAGCAAACCTCATAACTAATGATCAGAGTTAAATGTAAATCAGAAAGATATCAATCAGAAAGATATCAATCAGAAAGATATCAATCAGAAAGACATCAATCAGAAAGATATCAATCAGAAAGACATCAATCAGAAAGATATCAATCAGAAAGATATCAATCAGAAAGATATCAATCAGAAAGACATCAATCAGAAAGATATAAATCAGAAAGACATCAATCAGAAAGATATCAATCAGAAATACATCAATCAGAAAGACATCAATCAGAAAGATATAAATCAGAAAGATATAAATCAGAAAGACATCAATCAGAAAGATATCAATCAGAAAGATATCAATCAGAAAGATATCAATCAGAAAGATATAAATCAGAAAGATATCAATCAGAAAGATATCAATCAGAAAGATATAAATCAGAAAGACATCAATCAGAAAGACATCAATCAGAAAGATATCAATCAGAAAGATATAAATCAGAAAGACATAAATCAGAAAGACATCAATCAGAAAGATACCAATCAGAAAGACATCAATCAGAAAGATATAAATCAGAAAGATATCAATCAGAAAGACATCAATCAGAAAGATATCAATCAGAAAGACATCAATCAGAAAGATATCAATCAGAAAGACATCAATCAGAAAGATATCAATCAGAAAGATATCAATCAGAAAGATATCAATCAGAAAGATATAAATCAGAAAGATATCAATCAGAAAGATATCAATCAGAAAGATATAAATCAGAAAGATATCAATCAGAAAGACATCAATCAGAAAGATATAAATCAGAAAGATATCAATCAGAAAGATATCAATCAGAAAGATATAAATCAGAAAGATATCAATCAGAAAGATATCAATCAGAAAGACATCAATCAGAAAGACATCAATCAGAAAGATATCAATCAGAAAGATATCAATCAGAAAGATATCAATCAGAAAGACATCAATCAGAAAGATATAAATCAGAAAGATATCAATCAGAAAGATATCAATCAGAAAGATATAAATCAGAAAGACATCAATCAGAAAGATATAAATCAGAAAGATATAAATCAGAAAGATATCAATCAGAAAGATATCAATCAGAAAGATATAAATCAGAAAGATATCAATCAGAAAGATATAAATCAGAAAGATATCAATCAGAAAGACATCAATCAGAAAGATATAAATCAGAAAGATATCAATCAGAAAGATATCAATCAGAAAGATATAAATCAGAAAGATATCAATCAGAAAGATATCAATCAGAAAGACATCAATCAGAAAGACATCAATCAGAAAGATATCAATCAGAAAGATATCAATCAGAAAGATATCAATCAGAAAGACATCAATCAGAAAGATATAAATCAGAAAGATATCAATCAGAAAGATATCAATCAGAAAGACATCAATCAGAAAGACATCAATCAGAAAGATATAAATCAGAAAGATATCAATCAGAAAGACATCAATCAGAAAGACATCAATCAGAAAGACATCAATCAGAAAGATATCAATCAGAAAGACATCAATCAGAAAGATATCAATCAGAAAGATATCAATCAGAAAGATATCAATCAGAAAGATATAAATCAGAAAGATATCAATCAGAAAGATATCAATCAGAAAGATATAAATCAGAAAGATATCAATCAGAAAGACATCAATCAGAAAGATATAAATCAGAAAGATATCAATCAGAAAGATATCAATCAGAAAGATATCAATCAGAAAGATATAAATCAGAAAGATATCAATCAGAAAGACATCAATCAGAAAGACATCAATCAGAAAGATATAAATCAGAAAGATATAAATCAGAAAGATATAAATCAGAAAGATATCAATCAGAAAGACATCAATCAGAAAGACATCAATCAGAAAGACATCAATCAGAAAGACATCAATCAGAAAGATATAAATCAGAAAGATATCAATCAGAAAGATATCAATCAGAAAGATATCAATCAGAAAGATATAAATCAGAAAGATATCAATCAGAAAGATATCAATCAGAAAGATATAAATCAGAAAGATATAAATCAGAAAGATATCAATCAGAAAGATATAAATCAGAAAGATATAAATCAGAAAGATATCAATCAGAAAGACATCAATCAGAAAGACATCAATCAGAAAGACATCAATCAGAAAGACATCAATCAGAAAGACATCAATCAGAAAGACATCAATCAGAAAGATATCAATCAGAAAGATATAAATCAGAAAGATATCAATCAGAAAGATATCAATCAGAAAGATATAAATCAGAAAGATATAAATCAGAAAGATATAAATCAGAAAGATATAAATCAGAAAGATATCAATCAGAAAGACATCAATCAGAAAGATATCAATCAGAAAGATATAAATCAGAAAGATATCAATCAGAAAGACATCAATCAGAAAGACATCAATCAGAAAGACATCAATCAGAAAGATATCAATCAGAAAGACATCAATCAGAAAGATATCAATCAGAAAGATATCAATCAGAAAGATATCAATCAGAAAGATATAAATCAGAAAGATATCAATCAGAAAGATATCAATCAGAAAGATATAAATCAGAAAGATATCAATCAGAAAGACATCAATCAGAAAGATATAAATCAGAAAGATATCAATCAGAAAGATATCAATCAGAAAGATATCAATCAGAAAGATATAAATCAGAAAGATATCAATCAGAAAGATATCAATCAGAAAGACATCAATCAGAAAGACATCAATCAGAAAGATATAAATCAGAAAGATATCAATCAGAAAGACATCAATCAGAAAGATATCAATCAGAAAGATATCAATCAGAAAGATATCAATCAGAAAGACATCAATCAGAAAGATATAAATCAGAAAGATATCAATCAGAAAGATATCAATCAGAAAGATATAAATCAGAAAGATATCAATCAGAAAGATATCAATCAGAAAGATATAAATCAGAAAGATATCAATCAGAAAGACATCAATCAGAAAGATATAAATCAGAAAGATATCAATCAGAAAGATATCAATCAGAAAGATATCAATCAGAAAGATATAAATCAGAAAGATATCAATCAGAAAGACATCAATCAGAAAGACATCAATCAGAAAGATATAAATCAGAAAGATATAAATCAGAAAGATATAAATCAGAAAGATATCAATCAGAAAGACATCAATCAGAAAGACATCAATCAGAAAGACATCAATCAGAAAGACATCAATCAGAAAGATATAAATCAGAAAGATATCAATCAGAAAGATATCAATCAGAAAGATATCAATCAGAAAGATATAAATCAGAAAGATATCAATCAGAAAGATATCAATCAGAAAGATATAAATCAGAAAGATATAAATCAGAAAGATATCAATCAGAAAGATATAAATCAGAAAGATATAAATCAGAAAGATATCAATCAGAAAGACATCAATCAGAAAGACATCAATCAGAAAGACATCAATCAGAAAGACATCAATCAGAAAGACATCAATCAGAAAGACATCAATCAGAAAGATATCAATCAGAAAGATATAAATCAGAAAGATATCAATCAGAAAGATATCAATCAGAAAGATATAAATCAGAAAGATATAAATCAGAAAGATATAAATCAGAAAGATATAAATCAGAAAGATATCAATCAGAAAGATATAAATCAGAAAGACATCAATCAGAAAGATATCAATCAGAAAGATATCAATCAGAAAGACATCAATCAGAAGATGAATCTTGAGAAGTTTGGAGACTCTAATATCTAGACTTGGAAACTGAGGATAATCTTGATCCAAATATCATAAATACTTCAAATCTCCTCTGAGGACCATAATAAACTTATTATGTTTTAACAGCAGCAGCTTCTAGAAAATGTTTCATTTTCCGTCCACAGCTTTGAAGAACTGAACAGTTAATGGTGAGAGAACCTCTGACATTTTCTGCTACGTTTCCTCACAGATCAACTGACATAATATGTTTTTAATCACTGATGTGATGCAGCTGCTGAGGAGCCCGTATCCCTCTTATTGGCTCATTTCTTCAACGTAAACTACGTTTAATAATCCAGCGGCAGCCAACCGGATCTTTGCATTGGTGGGCATCTGCTAGAAAACGTACATCTACACAGAAATATGGAGAGATGCTTCACTGCAGGGCCGACATCCATTTCAGCCAGTCTCATTAGCAGCTAAATGCCTCCGACTGATTTTTCACATGCATTTGCATCCTCCCTCATAAAGCACCATATTTTTTACTGTGAACATGTGTTTAATGGCATAATAAGTTTGTTTATGCTCACAAACTAAAGGAGCAGCTGGTTTGAGGTGGGATTTCCTCATTTGTTTCTGTATGATGGGAACGCAGCGGAGCGTTCAGCCTGAGCCGGCAGCTTCTGGACTGATTAGCATCCATATGTGACTCCAACAGGAATGGAGGCTTTTCCATCAGTTTCCTCCAGCAGAGGCTCAACTTAGTCCTGACTCCAGCAAACACAACCCACAGGAAGCAAGCTGTGAAGAGGAGCCAGTCTGAGTTCCTGCTCAGGTCACTTTAAATCATCTTCATTTATTAATACAAAAATCTCTTTCTGTCATTATTATGACAAATGGAAATCATTTAGGTAATTCTATCTGATTAATATGAGAGACTGATTTCAATTAGACAGACAGACAGACAGACAGACAGACAGACAGACAGACAGACAGACCTCCATCAGGTCATCTTCATCTTCATCTCTCACTAATCCACCTTCATTAAATTGACATTTAATCTCTGAAGCAGCAATAAAAGAAACAGTTTATTTTTTCCTGCCTGATCAACTCGACATTAAAGCCTGAAGACTGAAACAAAGGAAGCTGAAGCCACAAGAGCTGAGGGGTATCATCAGGTTGAAACCCAAGTTCTGAAGTTACATCAGAACTTCTGTGGAAGACGTGTTTAATTATCTACTAGCTGCGTCTGCTCAGCTTCCCAATGAGTTTAAGATCCAACATGGAGACGCTTTGTGTAAGCAAACATGCCCTCAGTCCTGAGCAACACTGAGAATCTAGAATCGGGTTTCTACTCTTCAGTAACTATGAATCCGGCTGATGGTGGTTTTAGCTCTGCAGGAACATCTTAGCCAGATTTAAAAGCTTTAATCAGCAGGAAACCAGTTCAGACAGCAGCATTTTAACTGAGGACGTTTGAAAGAGTCACAACATTTAATGATAAAAAACTGATGCATTTATCAACGGTGATAAAGATCAGTGGCTGCATATTTGGTGATGGACTGATGTTTGCATGATTTGACTGATATTAGAGTGAATAAAATAAAAACAAGACAATAAAAGCACAGATGCTAAAATTAAAATACTCAAATCAGTAAAATAAAAATAGAATAAAATCATTAAAATTCTGTCAAACTCTAATGAACCAAATGGCAGAAAGTCAAAGTAACATGAATCCAGATTATTCTGGAAAACTTGAGGATGTTTTTGTAAAGTATATTTCTCCTGATTTAACTGACATTCAGGAAATTAAATTCACATCAAGTTGATGTCAGTAGATAAATAAAGCTTTCCAGTAATACTGTTTGGTCCGAAGCAAAGACCTTTATGTCTATAGATGAGGATCAATGAGTCCCTCTGTAACAGTTATTGATCCAGTCAGGATTACAACCCAGAACTTCATAACTCTGAAACAATAAAGTTAATTTACTTTAATGGAAGCAACTGTAAACTTTATCACTGCAGGAACATCTAACTTTAAATTATTGAGGGATGTCAGCATAGTGAGTGAGTGAGTGAGTGAGTGAGTGAGTGAGTGAGTGAGTGAGTGAGTGAGTGAGTGAGTGAGTGAGTGAGTGAGCGAGTGAGTGAGTGAGTGAGTGAGTGAGTGAGTGAGTGAGTGAGTGAGTGAGTGAGTGAGTGAGTGAGCTGCAATAGCAGCAGATGCTGCAGCAGCAGATGCAGCAGCAGCAGATGCAGCAGATGCTGCAGCAGCAGATGCTGCAGCAGCAGCAGCAGATGCTGCAGCAGCAGATGCAGCAGCAGCAGATGCAGCAGCAGCAGATGCAGCAGCAGCAGCAGCAGATGCAGCAGCAGCAGATGCAGCAGATGCTGCAGCAGCAGATGCTGCAGCAGCATTGAACATAAAGAGTTTCAAATATGACTCTGAAACATGTCATCACTTGCTGTCTGATGGAGCAACATGGAGCAATAATTGTTGCTCCATTTAGCAACACTAGAGCATTGAAATCCCAGGTTGTCAGTTCATCCTTATAATTAAAATAAACAACATAAAAACTAACTGTACACAGTGATGATGCAACAGAACACATCATTCTGTACAGCTGTAGCAAATCAAAAGTGAAACAAAGTCTGAATGTTTGCTTCATGTTGAGATTCATGCAATAAAAGTCTTGATATGACAGGAACCAATGAGACGGCAGCGTTTCCTCCACAAACTGAAAAAATGAACAAATAAAAATGGTTCAAAGCAGCTTCATGTTTCCCTGCATGGACAGTTTGATTATTTCCATATTGATTGGAAGCAGATGAATAAAGATGAGGCATATTAACGGACTCCTCATTTCAACTCCTCTGCCTTTTCCATTTTCCTTTATTCTAATATTTGACCCACAAATTAAGATGATGTGACTGTGTCTGACTGCATCACTAAAACTTCACTCATATCAAACTCACCAACTCATTTCAATCACTGGGCTTTTGGATGATCTGTACTGAGTTCCAGGGGACCTGGTGTGTATTAACACACACATTTCTGCCTGTGCTTATGCATTTAGCTGCTGCTATTTTAACACTCGTCTTCAGAGGAATAAACCTGTGGTGTCAACCAGAGCTGGAGCATCAGAGGAACCAACCACTGTGACGTCGGCAGCAGTTGGTATTTTTGATCATTAGCACTTTGAAGTCCAAGTCGATGCTGTTATTGTTGCTCAGTATTTGCTTCTGGGATTTGTCATATTTGTCTTTGTTGAAGCCGCTGCTCTGAGCTGGGGAAATAATGCACAGGGGACAGAAGCATTTGTTTTTAAATAGGTCATAATGTTGATGTGTTTTTCTTAAAAGCTGCTCAGCTCAAAGAACCTTCAGTTGTTTTTATAGCTAATTTTACACAGCTGAGTTTTTGGTCTGTTTTCCAGCATGTGATCCTTCTCTCCCTAAAGGTTTTGTCTCAAACAAAGCAATAAAACTCAATGGGATAAAATGGAGATTCCTATAAACTTTAGAGTCTGTTTCCACTGATTCATCCAGTTTTCTGTCACAAAGACCAAACCTGCAGCTGGGATCAGATGAACGGCACTAAACTGGTTCAGATTTAGGATTTTCCTGACAGTTGATGCAAATTCTGATTCCTCTTCATGAGAAGTGCAGGGTTTGAGCCTCCAACATGCTGCCAGGCATGAAAGTTTTAGATTTTCATTCCAATGCTCATAATTTTCAGCTTCACGTTGTTTTGAAAGGAAATGATTTTATAAACAAACTGAATTATTTTTTCTTCTGTTTCTTAATGTTTCCACATAAAGTAACTCTGGATAAGTTCCTCAAAACTGGCACCATACGAACAGAATTTAAAATCAATAACCAGCGATGCAACATTTTTATAAAAATAGTTTGCAGAAAACAGAAGGTCTCTGAAACAGGCTGTCCTGCCCCAAACGTCTGCAGCCTCCTTCCTGTGACTCACCAGGCCTGCATTTAAATGTCCGTTTAAAGTTAACAATGTGCAATCAGCGAGACGTCGGCATGCTGACTGATTGCTGCAGGTCAGACGGAGAGCTGGCAGCGAGACCAAGGCAGAAATAATGAGAGGAGTGTGTTCTGCTCTCATGTCGCCCGCTGTGTCGTTAGCTGGTGATTACAACTGTAATGACCCTGTAACTCCAACACCTGTCAACTTTACATTCACTGCTTTTCATTATGCTGCTCTTTGCTCCTTCGGCTCGACGCTGCAGACTTCAGTTAGACTGGCAGACACCGAGGGCCTCGATCCACTGAGGGCCTCGATCCACCGAGGGCCTCGATCCACCGAGGGCCTCGATCCACCGAGGGCCTCGATCCACCGAGGGCCTCGATCCACCGAGGGCCTCGATCCACCGAGGGCCTCGATCCACCGAGGGCCTCGATCCACTGAGGGCCTGGATCCACTGAGGGCCTGGATCCACCGAGGGCCTGGATCCACTGAGGGCTGGATCCACTGAGGGCCTCGATCCACCGAAGGCCTCGATCCACTGAGGGCCTCGATCCACCGAGGGCCTCGATCCACTGAGGACGCTTTAGGAGGTGCTGCAGGCATTTAGTGATCCTTGAACCAAATGATCTGTCAGCTGATTAACGCTGGTTAGACAGATCACCAGATGACCAGTTCACCAGATCACCAGTTCACCAGATCACCAGTTCAGCAGATCACCAGTTCACCAGTTCAGCAGATCACCAGATCACCAGTTCAGCAGATCACCAGATCACCAGATCACCAGATCACCAGTTCACCAGATCACCAGATCACCAGTTCAGCAGATCACCAGTTCACCAGATCACCAGTTCACCAGATCACCAGTTCAGCAGATCACCAGTTCAGCAGATCACCAGTTCACCAGTTCACCAGATCACCAGTTCACAAGATCACCAGATCACCAGTTCACCAGATCACCAGATCACCAAAGAAAATAAAACACAACAAAACTCTGACTCTCAACCCACAAACTGATCAATTAAAGTCAAATTAACTTTAAAGTTTCTTTAACTGAAAACTCAAACTGCTCCATCCAAACGACTCACATTCAGGTTCAAACTGCTAAACTTCAGTTTTACTCAGGAAGACGAGCATCTGGAGATATGAAAGTTGAAATATTTAAAACTCAGCAGTGCAACATTTCCAACAAAGGCTGCACAATATTAGAATATGAATTAATATGAATTAATATTACAATAACAACATGAGTTGAAATATCCTTGTTCTCTTTCTTCTCAGTGTTTCAGTCACTTTGTGACCTTTAACCTTTTGGGTGATGTCATCAATGTCCGCCTGAGACTCTGTCCAACTGGCTAAATGTTACATTAGCATGAAAAATACAAATTCATAACACTTGGAATCTATTAGCCAACAATTATTGCTCTCCAAACAGTCCTTTGCTGTATATCAGAATATTTGCAAAAGTTTTAACAGGCAAACATTATAAGATCAAAACTTCAGCAAAGACATGATGAGCAAAACCCAAAAGTTTTCATGTTGTCTGAAAATCACCATTAGGTTGAAGTTCCAGTGAGGAAACGAATCTCCCGTCGTTTTATTGCTGTCGGCGTTAAAGCGGCTCTGCGTGTCGGGCTGAGCAGGACCACTGATTTGTGAGCTTGTTTTGAATTTGCATAGCCACACTAATTTTCTGTCTCATTTTAAAACATCTCAATTACGCCTCCAAACACCTGCGTCGCTCCCCTGCATGCGGCGGATGATGTTATGATGCGATGCAGGATCCATTATCCTGCTGGCGGCTCCAGGAACACAGAGGCAGGGCGTAGTGCCAACATGTCACAGCTATCTGTGCCACGTCTGTGTGAAGCTCAGCGGGAAAACATCCAGACAACAGGAATCACTTTCATGTAGATCTCTCCATAGTAAATCAAATAAAATCACAACCAGAAACAAAACTTGGTTCTGAAGGACAGCAGAGCAGCCGACAAACACACCCTGATGTCAGGACAAGGAGAGCAGGCGACTCCAGGCAAAGTCACTTCACAGCAACGTTCCCATCAGCAACAGGATCCACTCTGGAAACATTAAGGAAATCGGCTGCAAGGCAGATCACAGCCGGAACGCTGAGATCCGAAATGAGTTCTGCAAACAGCATGAAGAAAGTCGAGCCAAAGCGCGACTTCAGGGATGAGTCTGCTGCCTTCAGGCTCCCTGAGTCCAGGCCTCACCAACACGGCCCAAACCGGGTTCTACAGGCCCAAACCGGGTTCTACAGGCCCAAACCGGGTTCTACAGGCCCAAACCGGGTTCTACAGGCCCAAACCGGGTTCTACAGGCCCAAACCGGGTTCTACAGGAACCAAACCAGGTTCTACAGGCCCCAAACCAGGTTCTACAAGAACCAAACCGGGTTCTACAGGCCCAAAACCGGGTTCCACAGGCCCAAACGGGTTCTACAGGAACCAAACCAGGTTCTACAGGCCAAAAGGTTCTACAAGAACCAAACGGGTTCTACAGGCCCAAACCGGGTTCCACAGGCCCAAACCGGGTTCTACAGGCCCAAACCAGGTTCTACAGGCCCAAACCGGGTTCTATAGGCCCAAACCAGGTTCTACAGGCCCAAACCGGGTTCTACAGGCCCAAACCGGGTTCTACAGGCCCAAACCGGGTTCTACAGGCCCAAACCGGGTTCTACAGGCCCAAACCAGGTTCTACAGGCCCAAACCGGGTTCTACAGGCCCAAACCGGGTTCTACAGGCCCAAAACCGGGTTCTACAGGCCCAAACCGGGTTCTACAGGCCCAACCGGGTTCTACAGGCCCAAACCAGGTTCTACAGGCCCAAACCAGGTTCTACAGGCCCAAACCGGGTTCTACAGGAACCAAACCAGGTTCTACAGGCCCAAACCGGGTTCTACAGAAACCAAACCGGGTTCTACAGGCCCAAACCGGGTTCTACAGGAAACCAAAACCGGGTTCTACAGGCCCAAACCAGGTTCTACAAGAACCAACCGGTTCTACAGGCCCAAAACCGGGTTCCACAGGCCCAAACCGGGTTCCACAGGCCCAAACCGGGTTCTACAGGAACCAAACCGGGTTCTACAGGCCCAAACCGGGTTCTACAGGAACCAAACCGGGTTCTACAGGCCCAAACCGGGTTCCACAGGCCCAACCGGGTTCCACAGGCCCAAACCGGGTTCTACAGGAACCAAACCAGGTTCTACAGGAACCAAACCGGGTTCCACAGGCCCAAACCGGGTTCTACAGGCCCAAACCAGGTTCTTCAGGCCCAAACCAGGTTCTACAAGAACCAAACCGGGTTCTACAGGCCCAAACCGGGTTCTACAGGCCCAAACCGGGTTCTACAGGCCCAAACCGGGTTCTACAGGCCCAAACCGGGTTCTACAGGAACCAAACCAGGATCTACAGGAACCAAACCGGGTTCCACAGGCCCAAACCGGGTTCTACAGGCCCAAACCGGGTTCCACAAGAACCAAACCGGGTTCTACAGGCCCAAACCGGGTTCTACAGGCCCAAACCAGGTTCTTCAGGCCCAAACCAGGTTCTACAAGAACCAAACCGGGTTCTACAGGCCCAAACCGGGTTCTACAGGAACCAAACCGGGTTCTACAGGAACCAAACCGGGTTCTACAGGCCCAAACCGGGTTCTACAGGCCCAAACCAGGTTCTACAAGAACCAAACCGGGTTCCACAGGCCCAAACCGGGTTCTACAGGAACCAAACCAGGTTCTACAAGAACCAAACCGGGTTCTACAGGCCCAAACCGGGTTCTACAGGCCCAAACCGGGTTCTACAGGCCAAACCGGGTTCTACAGGAACCAAACCAGGTTCTACAAGAACAAACCGGGTTCTACAGGCCCAAACCAGTTCTACAGGCCCAAACCGGGTTCTACAGGCCCAAACCGGATTCTACAGGCCCAAACCGGGTTCTACAGGCCCAAACCGGATTCTACAGGCCCAAACCAGGTTCTACAAGCCCAAACCGGGTTCTACAGAAACCAAACCGAGTTCTACAGGAACCAAACCGAGTTCTACAGGAACCAAACCGGGTTCTACAGGAACCAAATCGGGTTCTACAGAAACCAAACCGAGTTCTACAGGAACCAAACCGGGTTCTACAGGAACCAAACCGGGTTCTACAGGAACCAAATCGGGTTCTACAGGAACCAAACCGGATTCTACAGGCCCAAACCGGGTTCTACAGAACCAAACCGGGTTCTACAGAAACCAAACCGAGTTCTACAGGAACCAAACCGGGTTCTACAGGAACCAAACCGGGTTCTACAGGAACCAAATCGGGTTCTACAGAAACCAAACCGAGTTCTACAGGAACCAAACCGGGTTCTACAGGAACCAACCGGGTTCTACAGGAACCAAATCGGGTTCTACAGGAACCAAACCGGATTCTACAGGCCCAAACCGGGTTCTACAGAAACCAAACTGGGTTCTACAGGAACCAAACGAGTTCTACAGGAACCAAATCGGGTTCTACAGGAACCAAACCGGATTCTACAGGAACCAAACCGGGTTCTACAGGAACCAAACCGGGTTCTACAGGAACCAAACCGGATTCTACAGGAACCAAACCGGGTTCTACAGGAACCAAACCGGATTCTACAGGAACCAAACCGGGTTCTACAGGCCCAAACCAGGTTCTACAGCAACCATACCGGATTCTACAGGAACCAAACCGGGTTCTACAGGAACCAAACCGGGTTCTACAGGCCCAAACCAGGTTCTACAGCAACCATACCGGATTTACAGGAACCAAACCGAGTTCTACAGGAACCAAACCGGGTTCTACAGGCCCAAACCAGGTTCTACAAGAACCAAACCGGATTCTACAGGAACCAAACCGGGTTCTACAGGAACCAAACCGAGTTCTACAAGAACCAAACCGGATTCTACAGGAACCAAACCGGGTTCTACAGGAACCAAACCGGGTTCTACAGGAACCAAACCGGATTCTACAGGAACCAAACCGGGTTCTACAGGCCCAAACCAGGTTCTACAGGAAACCAGACCGGATTCTACAGGAACCAAACCGGGTTCTACAGGAACCAAACCGGGTTCTACAGGCCCAAACCAGGTTCTACAGGAACCAGACCGGATTCTACAGGAACCAAACCGAGTTCTACAGGAACCAAACCGGGTTCTACAGGCCCAAACCAGGTTCTACAAGAACCAAACCGGATTCTACAGGAACCAAACCGGGTTCTACAGGACCAAACCGAGTTCTACAAGAACCAAACCGGATTCTACAGGAACCAAACCGGGTTCTACAGGAACCAAACCGGTTCTACAGGAACCAAACCGGATTCTACAGGAACCAAACCGGGTTCTACAGGCCCAAACCAGGTTCTACAGGAACCAGACCGGATTCTACAGGAACCAAACCGGGTTCTACAGGAACCAAACCGGGTTCTACAGGCCCAAACCAGGTTCTACAGGAACAGACCGGATTCTACAGGAACCAAACCGGGTTCTACAGGCACAAACCGGGTTCTACAGGAACCAAACCAGATTCTACAGGAACCAAACCAGGTTCTACCAAACCGGGTTCTACCAAACCGGGTTCCCTGAGAACAGCCACATAAATGGTGGAAGGAGATTCAGAGATTTTGTTTTTGCTTTTCCAGCCTCAATAAAAACGATTCCTTTCAAACTGTGTGATGAGTTTGCAGATTTGGTCTGATTGTGGAGAATTATCCGTCTGCATGCTGAGTTCCTGATGTATGAGGTAGAAGAAGAATCAGGGAGTGGATTTCATGAATTTCATTTATTAATACCAAAATATAGCTGGTTCATTTCTGCCAACAGACAAAATGGCACCAAACGATTTATTCTCCATCTGAGTGTCGTTTCCTTCAGCTTTAGCTAACAACCAGCTATAAAACACACAATATATTTATTCTCAACAACAGTTGGCTATGGTGACACTAAGGATCTGTTACCGGGTCCGGTACCAGATTTGGGTCGGCAGTCACCAGATAATGAGTAACAAAGATATTTTATGTTTTCGTATATGAATCCAGTTTTGAGAACACTGTGCGGTTCTGTTGAGCAGCTAACGATGACGGTTCTGTTTCCTGGACCGTTGAGGTGATTCTGCACATGAAGCTACTTGGTGACAGATGTTTCTCTCCCTCCTTCCATCTCGTCTGTTTGTCTTTTCCTCTGATGAACCGTTTCACTTCCTGACCTCAGCTGTGAAACCTGCCTCTTAAATCCTTCAGTCTTTTCTGTTTTCTCTCAGTGTGGACGACTTTGAGTTTGTCGTTCCTCCTGCTCTCCTCCCCCCTGGCCTAACAAGCACCTTGCTCCCTTTCTTTCACAC